>NW_007247456.1:584576-737957 GCF_000164805.1 Carlito syrichta
CCTCGGGGAGGAGGCGGCCGAGGCAGCGGCGGCGGCGGCGGCGGCGGAGGCTGGAGGCGGAGGCAGAGGCAGAGGAGGAGGTGCCCGGCACTCCCCCTCCCATTGTCCCCAGCCCCGGACAGGCCCGGCCCCGCGCCCCGCGCCAGCCCCGTGGAGCGCGCCACCCGCGCCCCGGGCCGCGCAGCCAGCCCTTACCTTGCAGCGCCCGGCCGTCCCCCGCTCTCTAAAGCTACTTATCCCGGGAAAGCTCGCGCGGGGCCCAAGAGCGAACCCTCAGACAAAAAGTGAAACTTCGGCAGGGTTGGAGCGGCTGCTGGTTGGTGCCTTTCCCCCTCCTTCCTCCCCACCGTCCCCACCCCCTCCCCTCGGTCTCCCGTGCGGTGCCCTGAGCGCTGGAGGCTGACGTCAGGGGCCTGAATTCCTGACTTTGCCTGCACGCATTTGTCCATGTAAGGTATGGGAAGGCGTGTGCCCGCGGGGCCGCCGCGCGCGGCTCGCCTGGCGGGGGAGGGGGCCCCTGCAGCCGGCGGTGCTTGGCCAGAAGGTGGGCGCACAGAGGGCACTGCATTTCCTGGGAGGAAGAGGAGGAGACGGGGGAATGCGGGGAGCTTGCAGAGGAGGAAGGGAAAGAGGGAGGTGTGGAGACTCTGCCTCTACTATAGAGGAAGAGGAAGGAGACGTAGGAGGAAGCGGCCGGATCCAGGGACTGCTGGGGACAAGGGGAAACCCGCGTCTACTATTAAGGCACAAAGCCGAGTGGAAGAGGTCCCGCCATGGAATCTCCTTCCGAGACCTTCCTCGTTTGAGCCTCGCTCTGAATTCCCAGCAAGACTCAAAACTTGCAGGATGTCAGAGCTGGCAGGGACCAATTCACTGCCCGTTCATGAGAAAACTGAAGCTCTCAGAGGAGAAATGACTCCTATAAGGTCGTACACAAGAGACTCAGGAGCAGGGCCCGGTTTCTCCGCCTCCCGGCCGTGTACCCATCCCCAGACAGGGCGCTGACTCCCTCCGTCTCTTAGAGCCTTGAACCAGGTTAGATGTCCTCGGGTAACGCGGACCACCCACTGATTTCAACATTCGGTGATTTCTCTTGGCCCTGGAGTCAATTCCTGGAAGGTTCTGGTTGACAGTGAGCCCTGAACATCAATAACAAGCAGTTGCTTCAAGGCAACTTTCTCTGTCTTTGTGCTCAAATACCCCTGGAGTCTAACGTTTACTTCGTAACCCTGCCCGGAAACCAAGAAAGTTTGCTCCGTGCGTATAACTTCAAAAAAAAAGTCTGCGAACTGGGTGAACTGGTTTGATTAAAGACAAGCCTGTTCTTGGAAAGTTTGAGTCGGATTTTTTTCCTGTGACATTAGTAAATGTGACAGCGATGAGAACCATTTACTGTGTCAAGGGGCTATGCGGCAGCACATGACCTGAGACTTCCTTTGCTTGTTATTCTATCCTATTAATACCTATAATAATAACCCCTCCCCTCAGCACTCCATAAAAGCACTTTCTCACCCGTTTATTACATTTTCAGGTGTGGCAGGACAAATGGTTGGTCCCCTTTTATACTGAGACAAAACTCAAATAAAGTGACTTGCCCAACACAAAACAGCTAACTGCCCAAGCACCTGAACTCACCTCCCTTAAAAACACACATCATTGGATCTACTTATTGAGCACCTTCTTTGTGCAGGGTCTTTGAATTCAGACATTTCTGGGTTCAAATTACTTCTCTGTTCCTCTCAACTTTTTCATCTACTCATACAAAAATATGAATGTAGTAGTAGAGAGATGTAGTCAAGAGTACCCACCCATTCAACATAATCATTGAATACATTTTTCTTCATTACTAGCATGGTTTGAAATAGGAAATATGAGCTCTTGAGGAGATTTTGTTCTGGGGCTTTAAAAAAGATCAGCTCCTGTGATAACACAGTTCACTCACTTTATCTTCAACATGTCAGCATATTCACATTCTGAGTACTACTGTTTAGTAGGAAAAAAATCCCAGTATCGCATGAAGTAAGAATGGATTCTCCTAACCCTCATCAGATATAACCAGACTTGACCAGCAGTGCTCCCCTTCCCCCACTGTAACCCACTTATAAATAATAATAGGGTTCTAATGAAGATTAATAAGATTTAACAAGGTGTAATTAGAGTCATTCATTTCCTCCATCATACATATTATAAGAGGGCTGTGTTGGATCCAGAAATGCTGCCAATTATGTTGAAACTGTTGTATGAGTGTGTAGGGGAAGATCACTGTTTCTTCTCCTGAAATGTTTATAAATTGCTCAGCTGAACATGGTGTTAGCATGAACATTTGATCAAATTACAGAAGATCATTTTGCTCCTGAGGCATTCACCAGGGGTATACGGGACAAAGTCATAGGTTGGATGTATGGTAAACTGCACAAAATGTTATCACCAGTGCTAACCCCACCATTCATCTTCATCTGCTGTTCTCGTTTCTTTTATAATCTTGCTTCTCTCAACCTCCTATTGAGATTTGATGTGTGCAGGAACTTAGGCAAGATGGGAAGGTTATAGAAATTGCAGACTGTGTTAGAGAAATGGTGGTCTACCAGTTCCAAGACTAAAAGAAGTACAGAATTTCAGGTGGTGTGAAGGGCACTTGGTCCAAAGATGACACGCTGGTGGTCTGAAAGCCAATAGTAGTTTTCTTATTAGTCCATGGATGGTACAAAAATTTGCAGGCCATCCGGACTGGGGTCCCACCTTTCTTTTGCATCTATTACAGTCTGTACCCAATGGCTTTTGTGTAGCTCATACCAGTCCTTTTGGGAGAGTGCTTACGATATGCCAGGCAATATTTTAAGGATTTTTCATAAGGAGTTTACTTAATCCTCAGAAAGCCTCTTCTGAGGTTGGCATTATTATTTCTATATTTTATCCATAAGGCAACTAAAGCCCCAGGGGGTTGAGCACTGTTCTGTGTTAGGAGCTGAGTAAGCTCTTACTCTGCTGAGGATGGGTAAGCTGAGATTTTACTCTGAGCCCAGGAAGCCTGGCCACTCACTCACCCACTGCTGAGTGACCATCTGGTCTCAGTTTTAACACTCCAATGTGAGGAAGTCATGATCTCCTGTAGCTGACCAAGAGGAAAAACAGTGAAGAAGCTATTAGAAAAATAAAGACAAGAGGGCCATGGAAGATGGAAGGTAAATATTAGATGCAGTAATACCATCACAGTTCACTGCAGCCTCAACCCTCTAGGCTCAGGCAATCCTTCCACCTCAGCTGAGTAGCTGGGACTACAGGCCTGCACTACCAAGCTCAGCCTTTTTTTGTTTTGTTTTGTTTTGTTTTGTTTTGTTTTGCTTTTTTAGAGACGCAGTCTCACTATGTTACCCATGCTAGTCCTGAACTCCTGGACTCAAGTGATCCTTCCACCTCAGCCTTCCAGTGTGCTGGGATTACAGGCATACACCATTGCACCTGGCTGGTAAATAACATCCCCACTGCACCTCCAGCCTACTCATTGCCCCTACAGAATACTCCTGTCACTCTGTGCTTACTGTCAGTCCAGAAGATGTAGGACTGTGCTATTGGTTACCTTGTCTTTCTTTCCTACTCGGCTTAGAGTCTAATTTACTCCAAGTCCTTAACATAGTACTTGCCTTGGTCATTCTAGGCAATCAAATGTTCTGTTTTATTTTCCTTATTGTTGTTCCCGATCAAAGACAGAGGAAGATGGAGAAGGTGTAGGGCCTGGGTGTTCAAATAAAATCAGATAATTTTCATAAAGAGATAAGGCCTGAACAAAGTACACCAACAGGAAGAAAGAGGGAAAGTCAGAGGAGCCAAGCATTTGGAAGTACCATCAAGACTTGCATGGGGAAAGACACAAGAGAGAAATGTTTCTAGTCCTTGCTTTGCCCTAAAATTATTGTACAACCTCTTAGCAAGTCACTTCCTCTCTAATTTCTATTTCTTTATCCATATAATTTCTTGGATTTAATAGTATCTAACACTTTCCCAGCTCTTCAATTTGATGCTATATTTTACCCAGTGACCAAATGCATTTTCCCAAAGCATGGCATAATACATTATACTCCAAAACCTGTCAGGGTTCCATAATATTAACTGAATTAAGTTCAAACCCTTCAGCTGCTCCTTCCTCATTCCATTTTAAAGTCCTTATGGGCTTTTCCAACTATAAGTTGCACCTCCAACACCCTCTCCTACACACACACACACACACACACACACACACACACACACACACACACACACCACACCTTCCTTTACTTCCTGCCTCCGGGCTTTTCCTCCTTTAGTTTCCTTGAACCTAAAAGACTTTCCCATGATTGCAGATTCTACCGGCCTTGCCATCTCCCTCTCAGACAGTCTCTTCCCTGTTGCCCCTTCCTTCCAACCACCCTCTTCTGATATAAAAATAATTTCTCTATTTACTAAGAAAGATACCCCTTTGATTATCCCATTGCATTGTAAGTTTTCATAGGTGTGTTTGCTCTTCTCTCAAAAATAAAATTATTTCCAGTAGGCTTCATGTCTTATTCATTTCTCTTCTGAGCAGTCAAGCCAGTACCTGGAACTTATAACCAAACATTACCAAGTATGTATGTGAAATTTTTCATCTTTGTTAAGAAACAACACAATCGACCCCCTCTCTCTGCAAGCTTGGTTGTATTATCTCCATGCACTTCTTGAGCAGGTGCCAGGAAGGGGAAGGGGAAAAGAGGGGACTAATATTTGTCATCTATTATAAAGCCTGTCTAGGCTCTCTAACATTTAGCATACATAAATTTTATAAATCATCTGAGGACATAGTTCTGTTATAAGAATAGACATGGAATTAAAGCAATAATTATCTTTCAACTTTACACCAAAAAAAGTTTCTTTTTAAATACCCAAGGTAATCTTTTTCCAGGAAGAACTAAGCACAAGTGACAGTTTTAATATTTGATGCATCCTGTTCTATAGTTGAATATATCACAAGCTTATAGTAGCAGTGTCTTATGCAAACCAGGCTTCTGGGTGATGGTGACTCTAGTCCAGCCAGATGTGTGTCAGCTTTTTGAAAAGAGATTTAAAAAATATGTTAAATGGTAGTGGTAGGCTTTTAGTAAATGCAGCATTAAAGATAATAAAGGAGTTTACAAAAGATTTATTTATTCTTGTTCTTCACACATCTTTGTACAATGGAAAAAATGAGCTCAATGTAAAAATATATATATCATCAGACTAATGAAATGTTTTCTCCCTTTATCAAGTACTAGGTCTTTTCTTGTGGGGGCGGGGGGGATGGTGTCACAACTTTTTTTTCCCACTGGCTTAGAGGAATCAAGCCAATGTGGACAAATGATGACTTGTATCTGCCCCGTGGGTTTTTGCACAGTTTGATCCAGTTTTTAGCAAGTAGCTATAGAGTTATCACTGAATCTTGCCAGATCACAGGATTAAGTTATCTGAATATAATTTGGCCAATCCTAACTCAGCCCCTGCACCAATCTGCTGGCTTTTGACCTCAGGTAAGCACAGGACCTAGAAGAGCTATGGCCAAATTCATAGAAGCCTATGAACCTTGGACACCAGGCAGAGCTGTCTGACTGTCGGGATCTGTCTATGGTAGCAGGGATGTTGGTAGACAGAGTTTTAATCCCTCTTGGGTTCCCTAACAATGAAACATTTCAAAGATGCTTAAACACAAAGGCAGGCAGATTATGCCACCTCTATACCACAGGTTATTATAAATCTACTGGGAATACAGAGTTGAGAAAAATAGGTTCAATCCCAACCCTGTAGTCTAACACAAAGATAATGCAGAATACCAACTCCAAGGGGTGGAGTCTATTGAGATAGTTTGGCAGAGACCTTTCCATGGACCACTGGAAGGGCTGGATCCACTGCTACCACTGGGACCCTCCTCTGATGGTGATGGAGCAGGCAACAGTGAGCCTGGGGACACACCCTAGCATCCATTGGGGAAGCACAAACATAGAGTGTACATTTTTGCCTTCACACAAGAACAGCAGGAAGAGGTAAAGGATGACGTCCAAGGGTTTGATGTCTGGGGCCATGGCCTCACATGGTAACCTCACTGGCTCCTTCAGAAAGTCGTTTGGGGTTGTGCTGCTGCTGAAGGTCTGCTACTTCTTGGTGATCTGGGTCTGGAATAGGGTTTGGGATGTGCTTTGCCTCGTTCATGGCTGTGATCCAATAACACCTACTCCTTGGGCATCACAGCAAGTATTAGATCAGTTTGCAATGAATAGAAAGAAGTCCGTTTTACATTGATAAATATATATATCTTCCCTCTTTCTATATATATATCTTTTATATATACATACTATCTTCTATATGTATATACATATAGTCTGAAGTATAATTTACATACCATAAAAGTGATTCATTTTAAGCATAGAGGTAGTTTTCAGTAAATTTATGGAATTGTATAACATCACTGCATTCTAATATTAGAGCAGTTCCATCACCCCAGAAAGAAACCTTGCACCCATTTACAGTCATTTGCCACTGTTACCTGGAGACTCAAACAATAACTAATCTTTTTGTCTCTATAAGATTTTCCTATTCTGGACATTATACTGTGTGGAATTTTGCACCTGATTTCTTCCACTTAGCATGTTTTCAAGGTTCATCTATATTGTAGTATAAGATATTAATATTTTATGACTAATATTTCATTGTATGGATATATCATATTATCTTACCCATCCATCATTTGCTGAACATTTGGATTATTTCCATTTTGGGCTACTGTGAAAGATGCTACTATGAGCATTTATGTACAAGTTTCTATGTGGACATATAGTTTCATTTCTCTTGGTTACATGATATTTTTAAGTGGAATAAAAAAGTATAGATTACAAAAAAGGAACTGAAATGTCGTGCTTCAAGGTTTTAAACGTGGCTGTCTTTCAGTAGTAGGATTCTTTCCTTTTTTACTTGTCTAAAATCTCTAATTTTCTTATAATAAACATGTATCACTTTAAGTTTTCCTATGTGTCTGTAATACAAATACAATCAAATTTTCAAAACAAATGTTTGGGAAGATGCAATACCTTGTTTGACACCTGTATCTTCTCAACCATCCATGCCAGAGGGTTTGTGGAGGAGTATTATTTTGAAATATTTCATGAGGTCTTTATTCACATTTGTAACCTTTGGCCCTTCAATCACCCAGTTAGCCAAGAGAGTCTGTATTAGTGCATTTTCTGAGAAGGCGTGAAGTAGACTTCATATTGAATGTGACTAGGTTTCTTTTACTTTGCAAAATAAACTTAATTTTAATTGCATACTCCTAATTATAGATAATTTTCAGATTTATATTTCTTGCTTTTGAGTTATGGACTAAAATTAGTATTTTCTACAGGCTATCCAGTCTCTATCTGAGAATCATCAACTCAACATGCCTCAGAATTGAACTCATCTCAGCCCTGCCTTCTCCCCACCTGTGTCCATTCATGGTACACCAACCTTCACAGTCACACAACCCATGTTCATTCTTGACTTCTCTCACTCCAGCGCTTCTCTCCATTCAGTCTTCAAGTGTGACTGATTCTGTCTCAAAAATTAAATGTGTGAGTAGAGAAAGAAGAGAGGTAATAACAATTTAGGCTGGGCACGGTGACTCACACCTGTATTCCCAGCACTTTGGGAGGCCAAAATGGGCAGATTGCTTGAGCCCAGGAATTCAAGACCAGCCTGGGCAACATAGAGAAATCTAATCTCTTCCAAAAAAAAATTAGCCAGGCATGGTGGCACGCACCTTAGTCCCAGCTACACAGCATGCTAAGGTGGAAGGATCGCCTGAGCCCAGGAAATCAAAGCTGCCGTGAGCCATGATGGTCGTGATCATGCCATTGCACTCCAGCTTGGGAGACAAAGTGAGAGAGATCCCTACTCAAAACAAACAAACAAACAAACAAAAAATTAAATGCCATGGGTGGCCCTCTCCACTGGGATTCTTGTGAGTAGAGAGATGTAAGATCTGAGCCTACTGGCTCTCACAATTTTTGCCTGCTTTTCATAATTTGGTCTTTCACCTCACTGATTCTAAAGATACCAGCACAGTCCCTAGTTAAAATTCAATTGCTTCTTCTGGTGCTCAACCAATAAAGTGATTAGTCCCAAAGCCAGAAGTAAAAAAGTATGTTGGGCTCCAAAATGACACCTTTCTAAGTATTTTTCAAGGAGTGTTTCAAGCAGAAATTTCCATTATATGCCTTTGTTTCAATCATGAACAATTACAGTAAGTAAGACTCCACTGTATGTTCACCAGGAAAATTCAAATGTGGCTTAAATATATAATATTAGCACAGTGCTAAAATAAATTTGAATAGAAACAGGCATCTATTGAGAACAGTAGGGCAGTAATTCACGTTTGTGGCCCTAAAATCATTCTCTTTACTCAAAAAAGCCTGTATTTCATCTTCCATTTAAACCTTACAAAATTCTGAGTCAGACATCTGGTATTGCTTCACTGGTCAGACTGACTCAGGGAGCACGATACATACTACCTTAGTATCTCACTTGTCAATCCTGATCCCCTCTCATTCCAGGTCACCCATGAGGTTGCTGCTTTCAAACTGAGGCACAAGAAGGCTCTGGCTACAAGATCGAGCTTCCTTTCAGCAAGCTAGCTTTTTTATTATAATCTTTCTCTTTGCCTTGAGCCTATGACATAACAGGCAGCGAAAGAACTGGAACCCTTCAGGATTTCCTGAGCAGGAATACAAGCAGCTCAAATGGTGTTGGTGGTATTTCTAAATTCCAAGTAGGACGGGTTACATTTGTTTTGATTTCCCAGGGAGACATGGTTGAGATGAAGCGCTCAACTGTGTGACTGAGCACAGAGAAGGGGCTTGGACTGAGAGGCGGGAGACTAGTCCTAGTCCCAACTCTGCTGATAAAGGTATGATCTTGACAAAGTTGTTTCCTCTCCCTAACACTTAGTCATTCATTCATTCATCTACAGAATTAAGATCCTAATCTCTGTCCCACCTTCCTCTGTATCTCATTGGTCTACATCAGACAAAATAATGAATGCAAAAGTACATTACAGACTGTAAACACTATGCAAATGTCTGGAATTAAAGGTGTTGGAGTTCATGATTCCAAACACTGCACTTCCTGCCTCCACTCATCTTTTCACCACTGCTCTCAAAATTAACCCCCAGTGTTCTTCCGTGGTCCATTTGACCCTTAATTTGTCAACCTATTGATGAGAATGGATCTACTAAACCACAAACTGACCCAAATTCGATGTATATTGAGCCTTGATCTCCCCAAGCAGAAGCTCTTATATCAAGAATTGCTGAACTGATGTCTAAATGCTCTGAGTGCTTTTTCTTTAAGGAAGAAAAGTGGCTGCTGTATTGGGATAATGACTGAATCTCCAATTAAATTCTTTAAAGCACAGGGCTTTGACATTTTATTCCTACCTCTGATTACGTTTAAAAGATTATGTTTGATCGCCATGGCAGATGTAAGAAGAAGAAACAGATTTGATTTTGTTTCTTTCTATTTCATAATGACTAATTATTACTGTTCAAAAATTATCTAAATTGCAATGTCTCCTATTGCATGCAGCCCTTTTCATCAAAAGGCAAATAACATTCATTGGGGGAAAAGAATAAGAGAATTAATAATCATGGGTGGTTTATCTGTGGCTGTCACTAACTCACTGCTTGATATTTGGCTATGAGATGATAATCTTTTCTGCTCAATTTGCCCTTCTAGAGAGTCAATATAATGCAAAAAATTCTCCCTAACCCAGCACCTTCAGTCTTAAAGTCTAAAAAACAACCATGATCTGACAATGGCATGTGGCTAGCTAAATAAGGTGACTATATACCCATGTTGCCCTCAACAATCTCAAATTATACCTATTGTCTCAGATTACTTTTTTTTAAAATTTAGAGACAGGGCCTTGCTATGTTGACTTGGCTGGTCTCAAATTCCTGGCCTCAAGCAATCCTCCTGCCTCAGCCTCCCAAAGTGCTGGGATTACAGACCTGGGCCTCTGCAACTAGCTAGGCTTATTATTAATAACGTTACCTTTCGCTTTCAAAAGTGACCTGATTTGAGTGATTAAATTTTTGTCCTATAGCATAGGGCTTTCTCAAGTAGACCCTTGTCGAGTACCTATTTATGCAGAAGCTTCTGAAAGTAGTCATGGATCCTACTGCAGCAGAACAAAGAAACTAATAAGCTGTATATAAATATATTATACAAAGTATAGAGTTATTGCATTTTAAAGTGCTATGGGTATTCAGAACGAAGAATTACTTGTATGTTTCTTTTATTCTTTCACAAATATTTTCAAGTACCTACTATAAAGCAGGTGTTTGGATCTAAATACCAGGAACAACAGAGAATAATACATGGCCAAGAGGTTGTTGTAAACAAGTGTGTATACATTCAATTACTATAGAGTGACATATGTTAAGGTAAGAATGAGTCAGAGTATCATGGTATCCCATCGGGGTGCACCCCAGGTCTTGGGGAGTGGGAGGGCAGAGAAGTTTCACAGAAAGAAACAATAGGTTAAGGAAACCTGAAAGAAGAGTAGGTGTTAGTTAGGTGAAGAAATGTAGGGCAATGAGGAGCACTCCAGGCAAAGGATACAACACACAGAGACAGAATTATAACGTCGTTGTAAAATAAGGGAATTAAAAATAGTTCATTATGGCTTGAGCATAGCATGGGGAGAATAAGAAAAGATGAGATTATGAGAAAGGAGGCAACACAACTGGCAAAATTTGGAGCAAGGTAGGAAAGAAGAGATTTTTCAGAAAAAGGAACAGAGAAAAACATTAAGGTGTGGTGGAGCAGATCATCTATCCAAGACATTGACTTTATCTAAAGTCCATGGAGAATTCTTGAGTAAGAGATAGCCTGCTCAGAGCTGTGCTCAGGATGGTGTTCTGTGTTCAGCACTGGCATTGTGACAGTTCAGTTCCTGCCTCTGGGCCCTTCTAACCTGCCTCATCACCTGTGGGCCAACCATCACGGAGGTACACCTGTAGAGCTTTTAGAAATTCACTGCATCTAATCCTCTAATTTAATGACTGGGCCTCTGGGCAAGGTCTGTACCCAGAAGAGTACTGGGTAGCTCTCCCTTTCTCCATAAGACTTTTACTTCTTCTTTTTTAGAGCTAGAACACAGAGCAACCAACAGACTTGCACAGGATAAAAGCCAGAAGACACCAAGAACAGGACCAGAAATGGATTGTGGAGTCCAGTTCTCCTCTGGGAATGGGTTTGACAAGGACCCAAGTGGGTAGAATGGAATCAAGAGTCTACCATATCGGAGTAACAGATTATCACTTACATGAGAGAAACAAGACCATTATGGGGACAAGTTGAAGATGTTGATGACTGGGTACAGTGGCTCAAGCCTGCAATCCCAGCTCTTTGGGAGGCCAAGGCTAGAGGATTGCCTGAGCCCAGGGGTTCAAGACCAGCCTGGGCACCTCGGTGAGACCTCGTCTCTACAGTATATCAAAAAATTAGCGGGGCATGGTAGTGTGCACCTGTAGTTCTGGCTACGTGGAAGGCTGAGGTGGAAGGATTGGCCGAGCCCAGCAGGATGCTGGGATGGCTGTGAGCATGCCACTGCATTCCAGACTGGGTGACAGAGTGAGACTCTGACTCAAAAAAATAAAGGAAATAAAAAATAAAAAATATTGATTATTTCAGACAGAATTCTAATTTGTAAGACGTGATTTGGACTCCAACAACATAAGCAGGACATAATTTATTAAGAAGATATTGAATAACTTCTAGAGTCTACTTTGAGACTCAAGAATAGGTTCAGAGACTCTAAGCCATTTAATAGTGACAGTGGTGACATTAATTTTTTTTTTTTTTTTTTGAGTTGGAGTCTCACTCTGTCATCCAGGCTGGAGTATAGTGGCACGCTCACAGCCACTGCAGCCTCGACCTGCTGGGCTCAGGTGATCCTTCCATCTCAGCCTTCCAAGTAGCTGGAACTACAGGTGTATGCCACCATGCCCAGTTAATTTTTTGATTTATTGTAGAGATGCGGTCTCACGCTGTTGCCCAGGCTGATCTCGAACCTGTAGGCTCAGGCAATCCTCTCACCTCCACTTCTCAAAGTGATTACGAACGTGAGCCACTGCACCAGGCTGGTGACACTCTTAATGCAGCTGCTGTTTATAAACGTTACGTGTACTACCAGCATCCCCAGCACTATGTGCAGTCTCTAAAACATTTGCCATGGAGTCTCAAAAACCGGGCGTGGCCAGTTCCGCTCTGCTTCCTTGAACCCCTTGTCAATGACTGGAGCAGGTACATCTGACTGGCAGTGCCTACTCCATGTGCCCTAATTGCAAGGAAGACGGAGGGATTTAGTTTTGGGTATTTTCCATTTTTACGTGGAAAGCGAGCTTTGCTTCACAAAATGGGAGATTCTTCAAACATAGGAAGGTGTGTTTGGGGGCTGAGACGAACAAACAATGACAAATCTTCATTAAAGAATAAGGGGAAAAGAACATTATTATGGAAATACAAAGGAAGAACAGCCTTCTGAAAAGCATTTGCTGGAGGAACCAGAAGAAAATGCTAAAGATGTTTTTGGCATTCTCTAAAAGCGTGAAGGCATTAATTACCTTTTGAAACAAAAACATAAATAATAAAAAGAAAGTTCGACATGAAAAGACAACAAACAACTTTTTAGATAACAAAAATGGAAAATGAATAACATGGAAAAGTATTTTAGGAAATTAGAAGTGTAATACCAGAATTAACTTTCACTTTGGGAACAAGAATTAAAAGTAGAAATGACCCGGAAAAGTGTAGTCCATAATATAGTAGATAAACTTGAGAATGTCTCCTAGATTGTGGAGAAAAGCCCAAAGAGATTAAATAAAAAGAGAGAATGATCTATGTAAGACAGGGTTCAGTGATCCAACCTGAGAATTATCAAAGGTCCTTAGGAAGAAAGCAGGATAATCAGGCAGAACTAACGGTTGAGGGTATAATTAGAGGAACTTTACTGAGCGTGGCTTTACCTGAGTGTGCCAGCCCAAGGTCCACTGCATTCCAGACAAAATCAGAAAAGCTACTTACACTTGCACCAGGGTGAAAGGTTTGAAGTATAGGAGTAAAAGAGAACCACTACCACTACCACTACAACAAATCCTTTAAGTATCCGGGTATCAAAAACCATTTAACCAGAAGGAATAAAAATTGCACTGGTCTCAACTTTTTTGGCGGTAAGATGCCAAAAGTAAAGTGCTATCTGTATAATTTGCAGAAGAAAGGCTGTGAACAAGTTAGTTTGCTTTGCTAATGTGAATGCAATGAAAAGACAGTTACAGAAAAGAAAGTACCCTAAGACCTTGATTCTCAAAGTGTGGTCTGTGGACCAGTGGAATCAGCATCCCCTAGAAGCTTGTTATAAATGCAGAACCACAGAACAGGTTGGGCAACTTGGCAAGACCTCATCTCTACAATAAATCAAAAAATTAGCTGGGTGTGGTGGCACATGCCTGTAGTTCTAGCTACTTGGAAGGCTGAGGCAAAAGGATCACCTGAGCCAGCAGGTCGACCCTGGGTTGGCCATGAGCATGCTATTGTGCTCTCCAGCCTGGCCGATGGAGTGAGAGTTCAACTCAGGAAAAAAAAAAAGAAAGAAAGAAATGCATAACCACAAATATAAGTGAGATTATGCAGTATTTCTCTTTCTGTGCCAGGCTTATTCTGCTTAATATAATGTCCTCCAGGTCCTACCATATTGTTTCAAAAAAGGTGGCATTTACTTCGTTCTTAAGGCCAGGTAGTATCTCATTAGATACCACATTTTCTTTATTCATTTACCATCAATGAACATTTAGGTTGTTTTCATATCTTGACTATTGTGACTAATACTACAATACACATGGGAGTTCAGACATCTCTTTGGGATGCAGATTTCAATTTCTTCTGATATATATCCAGAAGTGGGATTACTGAAATAAATGGTAATTCTATTTTGTTTTAGGAATCACCTTATTGGTTTCCATAGTGTGGCACCAATTTACGTTCATGCCAACAGTGTATAGAGGTTCCCTTTTCTCCACTTCCTTGCTAACACGTGTTATCTCTTGTTGAGAGTAGAATGGTGGTTGCAAGAGTTTGAGGGGATAGAGAAATGGGGAAATATTGGTCAAAAGGTTAAAAGTTTCCGTTATAAACCATAAATACATTCTGAAGATCTACTGTACAACACAGGGCTCATGATAAACAATACTATATCGTATACTCTAAAATTTGCTAAGTTGGCAAATCTTTTGTGAAGTGCTCTAGTCACAAGAGAAAAAAAATGTGGGAGGTAATTTTTGGATGTGATGGATAAGTTTATGGCATTGATAGTGATGATGATTTCAGGGTTGTATACTTACAAACACATAAAGTAGTACATTATCTATCTACTGCTTTCTTTGTGTCAATCAAACCTCAGTAAAACTGATAAGAAAAATAAGAAATGCAGAACCTCCAGGTCACCCTAGAACTACGGAATCAGAATTTGCATTTTCACCAGGGTCCTAGATAATTCCTACACATGCTACAGTCTGAGAAACACTGGTTTAAGACATACTCTACAGATCAGGAATAGAACCAAATTTAAGAACTCAAGAATGGGATGGTGAGTGATGGTGTTTAATTGGCAAACCACTCTCTGAACTGTCAACAGAGAGTCACCACCACTTCAGGAGGTCCTTAAGGAACATGCTCACCAATTAAGGTCACTCACGATCCAGCATCCACATCTCCTGGTCTACAATCCAGCAACTCTAAGCCTCTGCAAGAAGAAGAAGAAGAGACTGCTGCCCTCAGAGCAGTACCTGGAAGAAAGTATTCCTTTCATCCTTTCTTGGAGACTTGTTATCTCATTTGAGAGGAATCCTGTAACTGGACATAAATTTATCTTAAAGAACCTATCTCTCACGTAAGGTTTAACAAAGGCTTGAGAAACTCAAGTAGATTAGAACAATATTTTTTGCTTGTTTTCTTTTCATCTAGATGTCTATGTCTATGAAAAAAATACTGAGAAGAAATAGAGCAAATTATTAAGTGAAAATATTATTTCTTTTGAAATCTCTGTATTTTTCAAGTTTTATTAAATGTACTGATTATTATAGATTATACAGATCAACTTATATATTTTTAAATGTTTTCTATCGTGAAGAGAATACCTAAGAAGAAAGCAAGTCTTCCTTTCCAGCATTCTCTTGCCATTCCTCTTCCTGCACTCTGTGTTCTGACAAACCTACTTCCTATTTTTCCATATCCATGTCTCTGCTTGCTAGGAAATCCACATTTCCTGGCCTACCTAAAATGTCTGTGGGTACAAATCCTAAAGACCTTCAAAGCTAGTTCAAAGTAACACCTCCATGAAGACTTCCTTGATAGCTGGAACCATTGCTATTCTAACCTTCTTCTTAATTCCTATGTCTCTTCCAGTATTTGACATTTCATATCTCATATTTTATTAGTAGTATAGTAATAATCTTAGTGGCAGTAGTTGCAATATTGCAGCGCCTTTGCTATGTTGTGAGTTCTTCAGGGCCTTTTGGTGTTTTGAAAATACCTTGATAATAATAAGCATCCATAGGTGATGGTTAAGTAAATGACTAATAATTTGTCCTAGGGTTTGAGACAGATCCAAAAGAGAATGAAAACATTGTTATTTATTCCCTGTCTGTCCCTGTCTCTCTCTTTACCAGTGTGTAGCTCTGCATTTGGTTAATATAACAAACAAATTTAAGGATCAATAGCTTTGTAAACTTGACAGATAGAAGTTTCAGGAAAATAGGTTTTTTTCCCCAAATAAAACATCAGAAGAACATGTTGTGTCTCTCTTTATTGAAACCAGCCTACTATCCTACCATAGGTAACTTACTTCCTCAGCTCCAGAGGAACTGTTTGTTCTAAAATTAGGAGAAGTGAGTTTGGATTTAGAGCTCTCTAAGGTCCCTTCCAAAACTAGCCCTTCTATACTAAAATGACGATAAAACCAAGTTTGGCTTTCAGGGACTTCAATTGTTGTGCTTCAGATATTATAAAGTCAAAATACAATAGTGATTAATAATGTTTAGTTATTTACAGAGTGCTCAATCTGATTCTTTTTTGGTTCTCACATCATCCAGTCCCCTAGAGTGTTATTATTTTTTTCTTTCTAGAACAACTTAAAGCACAAGGCTTCCTTTCTGAATTCTCTGCCTTCTCAAGTGGAGGCAGGCTTTCTGCAGCTACAGCTGTCCCCAGTTAACCTTTCTCCTAGCCGGCAGTGCAGGGGCTCACTTGATTCAGCAATCCCAGCTTCTGAAGGAGCCCGTGGTGACAGTCAGCCATTAAATTTTCTTAAACACTAGTTCTAATTTAGGCAAGTAACACTTCACAATGTATATCTCCAGCTTCAATCAATTTACCAACTTTCAATACATTCAGTGGAAATTTTATTGATAACATATGGGGTACATAGTTATACATTGTACCCGACAAATGATACTTGACATATAATCTACCATAACACAAACAACTTATATTTCCAATTTCACAGTTTATGAATAACTTCCACATATGTGTAAAATTCATATCATGATTGTTGAGTTGACTTCAAATATGTTGGAGTTAAGAGTATTAGAAGTATAATTAGAATTATACTTAATTGTGGTAATCACAGTACAGAGTTCAATAATGAATACTGCTGTACAGACCTAGCTAGAGACATTCTACGTTGTTCATTCAACCACAGGTGATAACTCTGTATATTCATGTATTGTCTCAACTGACCAAGTACAGATCAAAGATTTCTTTCTCCATTAAACCTTTCTAGATCTCCACCTCTCCTTTTCTCCCCTTAATGCCCATAGCACTTTTCCTATACCTCACTTACTATATTTTTAAATTTTTATTACATTTTTTTCTTCCTGTCATGTTTTATATCCTTTACTAAGCTATGAATGTGTATCTCAGACCAATTAAATCAGACTCTAAAGGGCATCTGTAATTTTAAAAATTCATTGTTCATATACGGAGCCAGGGCATCATACTAAGGGCAAGAGCCATGTGCATAAGTCACATGTCCTCTGAGAGACCACAGAACATAGTGGTGCAGAGCCTAGACACTGGCATACCTGACTTCCTGGGTTCTCATCCCAGCTCTGACACTTACAAGTTAGGCCTTCATCAAGCCACTTAACCACCATGAACTTAATGTATAAATGAAATATAAAATCTGCCTCTCAGACCTATTGTGAGCATAAATGAGTTAACACGTATAAGCATTAGGAGAGCCTGGCACTTGTGTCAGCTAAGTTGTCCCCTGTGGAGACGCAAATCAGGAGCTGCTTGATTAAACATACAAAACCATATACACATAATTCCATTGATATAAAGCACAACTACCTGCATATACTAGGGTCACAAACTACCCAGAGGATTTAAAGGGACCTAATTAATTCAGGCTAAGAAATTAGAGGCATCTGGGATCTTTACAAAGCATCCATACTAGTACATGTATTGTTTCATTTTCATGTCTTTCTAGAAAACGGCCACTTTTCCTATATTGCAAATTTCATTTAGGAACCGTGTTATCAGCAAGCAGCAAGGCCAGTGCATCTCTGAAGACTTCATTGGCCTGACCATGTAACGGCATGAGTTGAGAGTTCCCTAGCAGGAGAACTTCCACGGGTCTCTTCCCAGTGACACGTGACAAACTGAAAACCTGAAAGAACCCTTAGATGAATGAGGTCAAGTGAGTGTATAGGCTAGACATGAGGAAGCTGTTGATGGGAGACTGGGCGTCACACTAGAAAAGGTGAGTGAAGGACTCATTATTTTCACTTTCCTTACAACTTGCATATTTGTTGATAACTGGAGTGTATTTTTAAAATGCCATACCTTGGTCAGGCACAATGGCTCAGCCTGTAATCCCAGCACTTTGGGAGGCCAAGGCGAGAGGATTGCCTGAGCCCAGGGATTCGAGACTAGCCTGGGCAACTTGGTGAGATCTCGTCTCTATAATAAATCACAAAAATTAGCCGGCCATGGTGGCATGCATCTGTAGTTTCAGCTACTTGGAAGGCTGAGGCAGAAGGATCACCTAAGCCCAGCAGGTCAAGGCTGTGGTGGCTATGAGCTTGCCACTGCACTCCAGCCTGGGTGACAGACTGAGACTCCAACACAAAAATAAATAAATAAAGACATAAAATAAAATGCCATGTCTTTTTAAATTGTTAAACCAGTACGAACTAGAAGGATAATGTGTAGGAAAACCACTAAGTTTTGAGTCAGAAGAATAAAATTATCATCCAAGCATATATATTTTAAAAAATCAAATGTAATATCCTTAAGCAAAAACTGGTATGGTTAGCACGGTAGCAATCAAAGATGGTCAATAATCTCACCAATTCTTTTATGCATACACCTTCGTAATGTGACTTTGCTATTCCTCCCACAAAGAGGTGTAGTCTACTTATCTACCCTTTTAATCTGGGCCATTATTTGCTTACACTGCTTTCACTGATAGAATATGGCAGAAGTGACATTTTGCAACTTCTGAGCCCGGGACTCAAGAAGCCTTACTCCTCTTGCTGTGTGTACATCTCAACTCCCATGTGAAAACATCTATGCTAGCCTGTTAGATTCTGAAGACACATGGTCTAGCTGACAGTCCAAGCTGACCTTCCAATTGGCCTTAGCTGCATGAATGATTCAAGGTGATTTCATCAGAATAACTACTGAGCTGAATCAAGTTCAACGTATTGATCAAAAGAATTGTGAGTTAAAAAAATGACTATTTTAGGCCACTGAGATTTGGACTGGTTTGTTAACAGCAAAGACTAACTAATACACATAATATATTGCCATTGAATGAAAATATCTGCTCTTTAGTTCAGTGAAGATATTTGGGCTATTGACAAGTCTCCTGGTCTTTTTAAAAGAGGTCTGAAATGAAAGTGACCATTATAAGAGAATGGAAGTAAGCTCGCCACAGAGAAAAAAATATGTAGTTGGTGATTCTGAGGGACACAGTTTTCAGTATAGATATACTGACTTTTTGTGGAGATGAGATAACTATGTACTCAGAATTTGTAATTGCTATGACTTGGTTATGGCTTGATTGCTTCCAGCAAAACTCATATTGAAATTTGATCCCCAGTGTGGCAGGGTTGGTAGGTAGTACCTAGTAGGAAGTGTTTCTGCCATGCATACAGATCTTTCATAAATGTCTTGGTGCTGTTCTTGTGATAGTTGAGTGAGTTCTCACTCTGGGAACACTAAATTAGTTCTTGCAGGAATGGATTAATACAAATGAGAGTGGGTTGTTATAAAGCCAGGATACCCCTCTGGTTTTGCCTCTTTGCACGTGTCTGCTTCCCCTTTTATTTTCCACCATGTTGGAACCTACCACAAAAGCCCTCACCAGAAGTCAAGAAGATGCCAGCACAATGCTTTTTGAACTTTCCAGGTGGCAGAACCATGAGCTAAATAAACTTATTTTCTTTATAAATTACCCAATCCCAGGTATTCTGTTATAGCTGCACAAAATGAACTAAGCCGTAACAAGCTTGCATTTTTAAATGATTTCATAATAATCTTTACTCTAGTTTATAGTTTACCAAATACTTTCAACTATAGTTGACTCTTGAACATCATGGGTTTGAACTGCATGGGTTGGCTCATAAATAGATTTTTTTTTTCAATAAACATTGTGGTATAGGCGTACCTTTCTTGCTTTCCCTTTCACTGCCTTCACCTCTTCTGCACCTGCCATCCCTGAGACAGAAGAATGACCTTTCCTCTTCCTCCTTCTCCTCAGGAACTCAACATGGAGTTAATGAGGTTGATGACCTTTCTAATGACTCACTTCTACTTAAAAAATAGTAAGTATATTTTCCCTTTTTTATGAGTTTCTTAATAACCTTTCATTTCTCTAGTTTACATTATTGTATGAATACAGTATATAATACATATAACAAACAGTCTTATCGGTAAGGTTTCCAGTGAATGGCCATTAGTACTTAAGTTTTGGAGGTGTTAAAAGTTATACTTGAACTAGATACAGTGGCTTATGCCTGCAATCCCAGCTACTCAGGAGGCTGAGGCCAGAGGATTGCTTGAGGCTAGGAATTCAAGACTAGTCTGGACAACATAGCAAGACCCCATCTCTTAAAAAAATTATATATGGATTTTTGACACACGGGAGGTTGGTGCCCCTAACCCTTGCATTGCTCAAAGGTCAACTATACAATATCTCTCATGATTTGTGTTTAAAAAATGTTTAGAGCTGACCAAGTCTATTAATTCATGGGTTTTGAAAGGTGGCATTCAAGAATTAGAAATGATCTGGGGGCTGACACCCCAACATTCCATGTTGTCTATTTTAAAATGCTGAATATTCAATTATGATTTCAATTGAAAAAAGCTTTCAGTGGCTATTAATGTGTGAAATGACACATATATCAAACTATTCATCCACAGGCAGAAATGGAAATACGTTAATGAACTTCTTATTCCTACACACACACACACACACACACACACACATGAATTTAGGTTTCCAGACTTTCATTGTCTCTCGAGCTCCATTGACTCTCCATTGTTCACAGATGGGAGACTAGAGTTCAAATACGTGTTTGAGATCACTCAGTCTGGGCAAAGCTCTAACACAGGTCTACTGATTTGGAAGCCAGATCTTTCACACTTGCCAATGATTTTTGGGAACTTGTAAATCTGTTGAGTTAAAGCTCAACCACACATAAATTATAATATATATATTATAATTTACATATACGTGTGTGTATATCTATCTGTCTATTATCTATCTATAATTGCCCACTGCTCATAATTACCATAAACCAAAGTTCATGGTTAATTTTTTAGGGAGTAAAGTGACCCATGTTTTGATAGTCTTGTATAAATGCTTATGCCTAATATTAGAAAATTAATAAACTTATTCCATCAGTAATCCATAACAAAGGAACAAATTTACCTTGAGATCACAGAGACATAGAACTGATGTCACAAAAGTTGGAAGTAGCAGGATGCAGATTGTAAATTAAGTTTAAAACATACCTTTTAAAAAAAAAAACAAAAAACACCTGTTTCTTGTCATAAAATTGGCAATTCCTGTTTCTGGTGGTGTCCAGAATGGTACAGTTGGGACTCCTGGGCTGGTGAAGATACTGGGTAATCTGGCATGTCAGATTCCTGTAAGAAACTTATGAAAGTTCAGATGCTTGGTCTCACCTTGAAGAACCATTTATTCAGGACCTTTGTAGAACTTAATGAATTTTTGATCTGTTCAGTTAGCCTAGTACTTAAAATTTATCAGTCCTTCATGCTGTGCAAATACTTTCCAAAAAACATTTATGGTAGAACCTTCAGGGGTCTTGAATATTCTTGACCAAGTGACTTTCACATTGGGTAGACAGGTTTCAATAAGAGAAATAAAATTATCTTTGTTTGCCTAATTTCAGTTCTCTCACACAAACCAAGATGGTGAGAAGTGTGGTGAGAGGCAGAGGGCAGAAAAAGAAAGGAACTTTTAGGGATCCTTAATGGTATGCCACACACTGAGCCACAGGCTTTGAAAAGTTATTTCTTGAATCCTCAAGACAACCAGAGACAGCTAGTTCTATTCTACTTTGCATACAGGTAAACCAAGACTCTGAGAGGTTAATTTGTCCAAAGTTACACTGTTAAAAGTGTTAACTGACAAACCCCCACCTTTTACTCCCGCATTTCCAAAGAAAGGCTTTGGTGAGAGCAGCTTCTTTTTTTTTTTTTAACTGGAGTTCAAAAGAATGATGTATTAGTCTTCTTTAGCCACTTAATCTGTGCTACCTATACAAGCCCTCACCACCTCAGGAAACCTGTATGAGAGGAAAACGGTGTTTTAATTCAGCAAAAAGTTCACTGGGTTGACCAAACTCACTTCTCTGCTCTGATCTCCAGTTTGCCCAGTTGTAAATAAAGGAATTTGCTTTATTAGGCCCTGTTTCTAGTTCTAAAAATTTCCATGGAATCAGTCAAATAAATTATTGCCTGAGTAATGTGTGATAAGGAATATCTTTCAATAGCAGAGAATCCCTACTTCTGTCTTATTTTTAAACTATTTCTTTTCTCTTTTTTTAAGTGTACATACTTGTTACAAGTAGAAGGTGTTAGAACAGGGACTTTGTTTTTGGCATAAGCAGGACCAGTTGTGAGAGCTTCCCCCACACAAGAGCATCACACACGTCTCTCTGAGGAGGTGCGAGCAGAACCCCACTCAGCCTTAGCTGAAAAGATAGCAACCTGCCAGGTGGGACTGGAGGTGACAGGGAATGTAATGGAAGACAGCCGGGAAGCACACAGAGTTCTGTGTCACAAGATGTCATTCTAGCGTGGACCCCAACTCAGGGTGTGATGTCAGGCAAGACACAGTCTTTACAGGTCTTTGGTTTCTCAGCTCTGAAAGGAAGCACTTGGACTGACAAATAGCTAAAGCAACTACTAAGGTGGCCTGTGCATGATCATGCAATTTCATTTATTGATTAATAGACTTCAGTCATTTAAAGCTTGATGTGAAATTGTGCTTTTTGGACCCTCTTTCTGCCTTATATATCATCTAGGATATATTATCTAGGATTAGTCTAGTCTGCCTTGGGGACTATGCATCTATGAAATTAGCTATCTTTGGGATTAATGGATTTAAAGATTCCAATCCCAGGAACAGAACAGATTTTGGTCTTTATGCAAAATGTATTGCTTGACAATGTACAAAGAACCAACTGGAACACACCTACCATTAGAAAAAAATGGCTATGGGGAGATTACCGTCACCGAGAATGGGGCTTGCTGACCCTCACAATCAAGTAATTGGGCTAGATTTAATAATTCAGTCTCAAGGAGATGGAGACAGAGGCTAATCTCAGCCTTTTCTATTGGTACTCAGCCCACATTGCTAATCTTCCCGCTGGAGAGTCATTGGTGAATCACAGTCATCTGAGAGGCATAGCTGGACAAAGACTGCTGGTCTCTAGCACTTGAAATCCATTTTCATCAAACCTGCTAACTAGATTCTAGTCCATTTTCCTGCAAGTCCAGAAATCCCTTCCAGAGCATCCCTGAAAAATGACTGTTCCTTCTCTGTTTCAACTTTTCCAGCAACTGGGAATGTATTGCTTTTATATAGCAACCTGTCCCATTCTTGGATTTCCAAATGCAGGCTAATGGAGTCTGATGCTCTGGCAAATAAGAACCACTTAAAATGTGGATTTAGGTATAGCTTCCTGAGCCCCACCCAAAAATGGATGAATCAAAACATTGAAACTGGGGCTTGGGAGGAATATTTATGCTAAAAAAATTTCCAAGATGATTCTGACATGAAGCCAGGATTGGAAAGCACTGTTTTTGATGGCTGAATCACAGTCCAAAAGTTTTCTGAACCGGGTGTATTAAACAAGATAAAATGTCAGAGACAAATGTAAATTCCTTAACTTCACAATAACAAGAAACTGGGAAAACCTAGGCTGACAGCAGCATGTGTAATAAAACTGCAGTATTTGGTTGACTGTGAGCTCAGGATGAACAAGTTTTGAGACATAACCGACTAAAACAGTTATGGTAGAGTTAGGTTGCATGCACAGGGATGCAATCCAACTAGACTATGTTCTTGATTTAATAGTAGTAATAGATATTTTGTTTGTTTGTTGGTTGGTTTTTTTTTTTTTGAGTTGGAGTCTCACTATGTCGCCCAGACTGGAGTGCAGTGGCCGCTCCCGGCCACCGCAGCCTCGACCTGCTGGGCTCCGGTGATCCTTCCGCCTCAGCCTTCCAAGTAGCTGGAATTACAGGCATGCGCTACCACGCCCGGCTGATTTTTTGATTTATTGTAGAGATGAGGTCTCGCGCCCAGGCGGGTCTCGAACCTGTGGGCTCAGGCAATCCACTCACCTCAGCCTCCCAAAGGCGCGGGATCACAGGCTGAGCCACCGAGCCCTGCTGTTGGTTGGTTTTTTTGAGGCAGAGTCTCATTCTGTCACCTAGACTGAAGTGCAGTGGCATGAACATGGCTCATTGCAGCCTCAACCTCCTGGGTTCCTTTCACCTCAGCCTCCTAAGTAGCTGAACTACAGGCACGCTACACTCCACTCAGCTAATTTTTTCAAATTTTTTGTAGAGTCAAGGTCTTGCTATATTGCTCAGGCTGGTCTCAAACTCCTGAGCTCAAGAAATCTTTGTCTCGCTCTTCCAAAGTGCTGGGATTACAGGCTTGAGTTACTGCACCCGGCTGGTAACAGTTATTTTGAGTAGCAGCAACAGTAGTAATAATTTTTTATGAAACACTTTATCATTTATAAGTTTTCTATGTTCAACATTTTATTTGCCCTAAGTAAAAACTTCAATTCAGCTAGGTTGATGGAATACAGCCTATAGGTAGACATACTACTCAAACCTAAATCTTTTATCCTCCAATCCCGTGTCATGTTTGGCAATTTGGAGAATTTAGAGGCCAGGAGAGTAAGATAACTAAAAACCATGTTATAGGAAGAACTAGAGTTCCTCATCCAGGAGACTTTATAAGGTCTTGCCTGCTGTCTTCAAAGTCCTGGAGGGCTTCCTAGGGAAAAGAGGACAGACTTGTCCCAGGAGGACTCAGAAGACAGAACTTAACCAATGCTAAAAGTTACAGGGCAACAGACCTTGGCCCAAAACTTGACCCAAGATATTTCTTAATAGTCAAAGTCCTCTGAAGATCAAACAGGCTGCCTACAGGCAGAGTCTGGAAAACTACTTACCAGGAATGCATGGGGAAGATTTTGAGGCAGGTAACCTTGGATGTCCCTGAGTTGTTGTGAAAACTAGGCCTATGCAATCATCTTATCATCAAGGTTGTTAGAACAGCAGGTCTGGAGGCAAGAGTTGTGAGAGAGAGAATGGTCTCAGGTATGGGAAGCTCCCACTCTGCATCCAACTATCCAAGAACCTTACACTTTTGCCCTCTGACCTGAACTAGAGAATCTCATGCCTTAGCCTGAGCTAGCACATTGGGAGTAACTTGATATCCTTTATACTTCTGGGAACAACAGCCTCTCTCTTTTCACATCTATTTAGTAAGCCTTGGTGTAGCTAGAACCCCAATTTTGCAGAGTCTAGAGCCCACTTAAAGGCACTTAGAGGTCATTTGGTGAAGCCTGGCCATATTATAGATAGAAGAAGAGATCTAAATCACAAACACCATTAAAAATTGGATTTAGGGGCCAGGCGTGGTGGCTTAAGCCTATAACCCCAGTCTTTTGGGAGGCCGAGGCGAGAGGATTGCCTGAGCCTAGAGGTTTGAGAACAAGCCTGGGCAACTTGGCGAGACCTCGTCTCTACAATAAATCAAAAAATTAGCCGGCCGTGGTGGCACATGTCTGTGGTTCCAGCTACTTGGAAGACTGAGGCAGAAGGATCGCCTGAGTCCATCAGGTCGAGGTTACTGTGGCCATGAGCATGCCACTGCACTCCAGCCTGGGTGACAGAGTGAGACTCAAACTCAAAAAAAAAATGGACTTAGAAGAAAATCTTAGGTGATGCTCCATCTGGCCATGCCCCTTCATTTTCTTGAGACAAAAAATAATTACCTTCTAGTTTACAAAGTGAAGAACGGCATGGCAGAGCCCAGTCCATCTCTCAATGTGTTCCCACTGGTTGCACCTTCATCCCCTGTTTTCCACTGAGAATAAACATTTTCTATCTCTTCCTCTGGGAAAGTACCCTCTGCCTTGGGATTCAGAGAGGCTGGAGTTGAAATCACAAAAGGTCGGGTTGCCAGCAGTGTCCCTCTGTGCCACAGAGTCACTTTCTCTGTGAGACTGGCCTCAGAAGTACATGCAGCATGGCCATGACTTTGGATAAGAATTTTTCAAGTACACAGAATGATGTTGGTGATTGGTAAGTTGCAATTCATATCACTAAGTGAATATTCTAAACATTATTTTGGGTAAGTCTACATGTTAATCCCTCCCTGAATTATTTTCATGTGTGTATTTGTGTGTTTGAATATCGTGGGTGGAAAATAGAATGTATAAGAAAATAGAATGCATTCTACAGTAGTGGAGAATTTTTAAATGAGGTGAAGAGATAAACAGCAATTGGCAGTTATACCTTCCTGCCCTCCCTCCCTTTGTTTCTTCTTCCTTCCTTCTTTTCCTTCTGAATTTTCCTACTCAGGGTTGCAGGTATTCATGAACTGAAAAATGAATGTCCATACTCAAAGAGTTTGTATCTATAGCTCTAATGAAAAGATGCTCTACTCTGCCCTTCAGTTTTTTTTGTCCATTTCAGAACACAATTGGTCCATCAGACACTTTCTGTGTGAAAGTCTATACCCAAAGCGAGTATAAAATCCCCCTTAAGTCTGACAAACACACTCATTTGTTCTGAAGTTATTATCTCAGCAAGGCCTAGCATTTGCAGTAACAAATATCAGCAGTTACCAAATGCCTGTCCTATCTGTTTCAAAATTCTCTTTGAGAAATTTTTTTTCTTTCTCCACTGGAATTTTCCATCAAGTATTCTACCCCAAAGGTGAATTTTTTCTAGTGAGGAAATGTGAATATTCCATTTACAGATTTTTTTTAATGATGACTCTGTTTGTCATTTTTAGAAGGGAAAAAGATCTCAAACCAGAAGACCCAACTTTCCCTATCTAATTGCCCTAGGAAATGAATCTCTAGGGTAAAAACTAATTTTCCCAAATGTACTCAGGAAAAAAAAAGTCTGGAGACCAATGATGTCATATCCTGAGAGAACAGAATGAAAATAAATTACAGGGGCCTCCTTGAGACACAAGACCTGGGCTCATCTCCTTTCCATTCCTTGTAACATATTGTGCCAAGTCTGACACTGACAAGCCATGTGGCCTTAAGCAAGAGGCTTAGCCTCTCACATGGGGACAATACTGCTACATATTTTATACATCTGTGGTAATGAATGAATGATTTACTGAGTCTAAAGCGTGATGAAAGGGCTTTCTCTGATAACAGAAGAGCTGAAGCATAAGATTGGGGGCTGGAGTTAGTTGAGTGTGTGGGTGATAGGACAAAGAGAAAAGAGGGAATCTGATCTAGGCATGGCCATGGCAGAGGGCAAGAGCCTGCTGGAAGCCAGGGTTGGCCAGACCTGATTACTGAGGGATGGGGAGCATCGGGTTACTGAGGGTGCATCAGAAAACTGGGATTCTCAATCATCAAATGAAGAAATCGAATTCACAACCAGAATTAGTGTGTGGTCAAACATTGTTTTGGAAATTAAATCCTACAACAAATTGTTGGGGTTGGGAAGAACATCATCATGTAAGATAGGAGATCTTGGGCTATGAGCAGGTATCTTAGTTTTCCTGAGGCTCAGTTTCCCTGTTGCTTAATAAAAAGAGGGAACTGGATTACTAGATTTTCTCTTCTGGATCTGATATTCAGTGATTTCTGATTTGTGAGCATTCTCCTTAGTACTTACAAAGGAGAAAAAAGATTATGCTGGATTGTAATTTAAAGAAAGAATGAAAGGAAGAACAGGAAGGAAGGAAGGAAGGAAGGAAGGGAGGGAGGGAGGAAGGAAGGGAGGAAGGGAGGGAGGGACGGAGAGAGGGAGGGAGGGAGGAAGGAAATCCTTATGATTTAATAGAACTGGTGAACCATGCACCATTTCTAGCAATTTCTGATAAATGTTTCCTAACAGTAGCAGCTTGCTTACCCTTTATGGAATATTTGTAGAAAAGGAGATACAGATTGTAAGCAGGAAGACACTTGAGATGTTGAATATCTTTGAATGTCTGATAAAAAAAGAAAAAGGGGAAATGGCATTTGATGTTAATTTTATTCATTCAATAAACATATGTCAAGTACGTACTGTGCACCCGACCCACGTGAATTCCACTTGGTTTGTGTCCTCAAGAAGTCACAAAGTAGTGTAGAAGAAATACAAGTGATAAAAAATAAATCCACTTTACAAGACTTAATGAAATAAAAGCTGGTGAAAGGAGAGATTCATCCCAGCTGGGGAGATTAGGAAAGGCTTTATACAAGGTGACATGTGCACTGGCCCTTAAGAGATGAGGAAGGTTTTGATCAATGGAGAAGGGGAAAGGGGCATTCCAGGCTGAGATAATGATGTGAATAAAAGCTTGTAAGTGGGAAAGTTCGGGTATTTTTAGGGCACATAGATAGGCCATGTTGCTGGAACACAGAAGCCTGGTAGATCTTAGAGGGTAAAATTTTGTTTGTTTTTTAGTTACTTTAATTGTAATTGACTTTGCTTAGCATTCTTACTGAATAGTTTTACCCAGAATTTATTTGAGGAACAAAGAATTATAAAGGAGATGCTTGGGAAGATGATGCCAATATTTAATTATCCAGTAAATTGAGATTTGCAGGTAAAGAGCACACAACCATGAGAAAGTGATGATCTTCTTGAGAAATAGATCTTGGTTTTCATGCTCTGGCTTTTTAGTAATAGTAAAAAATCTATTGTAGTGCCCAGAGTGACAGATTGGGAACTCAGATTGTGGTGAGAAGCATGGACACTCCATTTCATGTCTTTCAGGTCTTTCTAGACGAATGACAGGGGTGGCTTAAAGGTGGTTTTAAAAAATAAAGATCCTGTGGCCACATAGTCAAAGCTAATCTGATCCTGTTACAAATGAACTCTGTAACCTTGCACCTAATTCACAGACCCTTTGGTGACTTAGCTTCTTCCTCAGAAAATTGTAGCAAGGTTACCGGGCCCTGAGTCACCCTGAGAAGCTGATGGTGAGACACACTAGAGCAGACCTCAGACTCACTATATTCCTGCTCTCATTCTGAGCATAGTGATGGTACTATCTATGTCATAGGCTTACACAAGAATTAAAGAAGATTATGAATATGTAATAAAGACCATATCATGACTACCAAAATGTAAGTGATTATATGTGATTGTATAAACACTTAGCACTATTTGGAACACTTAGTAGGGGATACACATATAGTCCATTCCATTAAAACACAAATGCACTAGCCAAATCACATCTGTTTAGTACAAAATTTGCCTGTGGGGCAACAATCAGAGAAATGTAGGAAAGTGAACACCGATGAAAGATCAGAAGGAAGATAAGACTTTTCCTGAATAATTTTCTGGGGGATAAAAAATACAAGATGTCAAAAGCCCTTCCCAATTCTAGTTTAACACAAATTACTGAAATCTCATGGTCAAAAGATACCTTGAAAATTGTTCCTTCCAGGCAGAAGCCAAGCATCGTTGGCACAGGGCAGGCCAGTCCTCCGAGGAATTCCAGTCTCACCTGGGGCAGCTCACAGGTTTGGAATGTTCCTTCTCATGTGATACCACAATCTTCACCTTTTGGAATTTTAGAAATTCAGAAATGGAGGAACCCTTGGAGTTAATCTAAGCCCACTCCCACAGAGTGCAGAAACACCTTCTACAACCCAGCTCATGGGACTGGGCGGGGGGGGGTGTCTCCTGGCCTCTACCTGAAGATTTTCCCTGGTGAGTTTCTCAGATCTCCAATGGAAAGCCTGTGCCACTCTTGAGCAATTCTAATTGTTAGAAATAATAATACTACAGTCTGATTGTTGTTCTTTGCCATGGTCCTGGTTCTCTGCCATTAACTGACTCTGTGGCCTTAGTCCCAATTAACTGACTTTTTGGGATCTTAACTTCACAGAGCATGTGTCATCTATCTTTACCTTTGATCTGATCACCCTTCAGATACATGGAAATCCAGAATTATCTCTTTCCGAGCTAATTATTCCCAGTTTCGTTGGGTATTTCTTATTTTACCCCTTTTCCCAAGCCCTTTCTCCTTCTGGGTCCCAGCTCCTAACCTCTGGTTCAATTGCCTCTCCTTCAATAGATATTGAAATCCTACCATTCAGAGAAACCTGAGGGGCATACCCCTTCCCCTGACCCCCACTCCCTGCCCTTGGAAATAACTATTCCTTCCACCAGGAGGGGTGGCTCACACTTGTAATTTCAGCATTTTGGGAGGCTGCGGTGGATTACTTGAGGCCAGGAGTTTGAGATCAGCCTAGGCAGCATAGTGAGACCTCATCTATAAAAAAAAAAAAAAATCAAAACAATTAGCTGGGTGTGGTGGCAAGTAGTCCTACCTACTCGGGAGGATGAGGTAGAAGGAGTGATTGCCTGGGCCCAGGAAGTCAAGTGAGCTGTGATCGTGCCACTGTACTGCAACCTGGGCAACAGAGTATGACTGAAATTCAAAAAAGAAAAAGAAAAAAAAAAGAATTATTCCTCCATTCAGACTCTGGTCATGCTCTGCCATCTGCTATCATCATATCTTGCTTACATATCTGTGACCACATGTAGAAAAGAAATCATTTTCTTCTCAATGACCTCACTTTTAACTTGAAGAGTATAAGACATTCTCTATGTATCAGCCATAGCTGATTATTCAATTTATTTATATCCATGGTGGAGATATTGGGAAAGGAGCATCCTTCCCTGATTTCCCTGATTTCGATAGGAAAATGAAGTGGGTTAGCGGGTGTCATGTGCTGTCATAAGCACACGGAAGACTTAGCTCTCAGCATATGAATGATCTGGGTTGCCTAGTTAACTGTCTTGTGTTTCATTGTGCTTCATCTTTAAAGTGAGGATAATAGTGTCCTCAACATAGGGCTGTTTTGAAGATCAAATGAGGTACTTACGTGGCAGTGCCTGGCTCATAGGAGCTGCCCCATAAATGTTAAAGGAAGTAAGGTAGAATTAGAATTCAGCATGACCCCTTAAATGAGAGAAGTTGATGTGAATGTGCAGTATTATGCATAATTGAGGGAAAATGACATCGCTGACAGAAGAGCAGTAAACAACTATTATACAAGAAGCAGAATGACTGCTTATGCTCAAAATGAATATCACCGTACCATACAAATATCAGGAGCTATTATGTGAAGAATGCAAAAATTAGAAATTAGCATAAGTTCAATGTTATTAAGTAATACATTATCATCAAAAGTCTTTCATCCTTGTTTACAGTTCTTTGTCTCAACACTGTAACTGAATAACTTTAGAAAGCCCACATATATCAGAGCCTCAATCTTCTCATGTGCAAAATCTAGATATTTGGAAGTTATCTTGAAGATCCTTCCCAGTTCTAAAATTCTGACTATAGCATTGTAACTCACTGTAAAAATATTGGGTAAAAGAGGCAACATCAATAACACACACTACATTTATGGATAAATACAGTGAGCATTTGGAAATGCTATGGAAGTTCTATCCCAGTATGGGCACCTGGAACAAGAAAGGACATGATTGTGTGGACATGAGTATGGAGGTGTAGGGGTGTGGATGTGTGTCTGAATAGCCTTTTTCAATTTCCACTGAAGACAGAGCCAAAGCAAACAAACTTAGATTGTGTAAGGGAGGTCTTTCCAACTACCTGAGAAGTGTAAACCAGAAATAGTTACCAAAGAGAGCTTGGGAAATCAGATCTTTAAGAGCAAACAGAGCAAGAGGTCTCAGCAGATGGCTCTGACAAGGTCTTTCCAGCCCATTAGCTCTCTAGCACACTTCTGTGCTAGATTGGCTGTCCCATTCTCCTACTTGCATTGCGTCCTAGAGAGGGTTCTAGTCCCCTCACTTACCTTTTTTTTGGAATTGGAGTCTCACTCTGTCGCCCAGGCTGGAGTGCAGTGGCACACTCACAGCCACTCCAGTGTCAACCTTCTGGGCTCTGGTAATCCTTCTGCCTCAGCCTTCCCAGCATTGACCTGCTGAGCTCTGGCGAGTCTTCCACCTCAGCCTTCCAAGTAGCCAAAACTACAGGTGTGCACTGCCACACCCAGCTAATTTTTTATTTATTGTAGAGACGAGGTCTCGTCAAGTTGCCCAGGCTGGTCTCGAACCAATGGGCTCAGGCAATCCACTCGCCTCAGCCTCCCAAAGTGCTCCCAAAGGCTGAGTCACCGAGGCCCGGCCTTCCCTCACTTTCAGTAGAGAGTGTGACTCAGGGCCAAATGAGGCAAGCAAGATTCCTGGTTGCTTGATGTTTTAAATATTAGCAGCTCTATGACACTTTGCATGGTGGTAAAGTGCTTTAAAATGGATTTCGTTGGCTTTTTTTTTGGCAATTATTTTGAAGTGCATTTGCTGTTGCCCCATTTTTAAGATGGAAATGCTAACACCCAGAGAGACAAGAGCAGAACACATAAACTCCCAGGTTTGAACCTTAATTTGGTCTTCTTATATTTACCTTACCTCGTAAGTATTGTTAAACCCTAAAAGGTCCTCAATTAACAAATATGAGAAATGAAGTGTGAAGGTGTGAGAGTCAGAGAAACTAGTCATCTACACACCAGAGAAATGTACTGTACATAGTCTAAAGCTAGAAAGAAGATATAAAAAATTCAGCCAATGCTCTAAATATTTGGTATTGTGAGAATCATTGTGATAGAGGTGAACATGGTTTTTACCTGTACCAGGGTGTGTGACCAGCGTACTGGGACCACAGAACTGTAAAAGTATGCCCATCACATCCTTCCTTGAAAAGCCCAGAATGACTTTAGGAGAAAGAATAGGATACAGGAGTGGTATTCAGAGACCTGGGTTCTAGTCCTGGCAATATCATGAACTTGTGATGGGACCTTGGGCAAGTTCCTTTCTAGTTCTGGGCCTCAGCTTCCTTCTTTGTACTGAGGAAGGTCTGCAGGGATTGGGGAGCAGGAGCTGTGGTGAGTTCATAGTCAAACAAGTCTCTTTCTACTCCTGTGGCAGTGAATGACAGCAGTTCACTGCAGACGTATGGACAGGTGATGTACAAGGTGGGTCTCACAGCCTCAGGAGGTTTGTGGGTGTCAGAATAATTCAGACCACAGCCAGCACCACCATGAAGCAGTGGGTATTCAGCAAATGTCTGTAATAGGAATGCCTTGTTGTCAGCTGGAATTAGGTTCAGCTGTGAGCAACAAAGACCTGAAAAATAACGGCTTGGACAAGATAGAGGTTTATTTCTGTGCCATTGTGGCCTTACAAAGATGCCTTTGTCCTAATCCCCAGGACCTGTAAATATGTTAGGTTATATGGCAAAGAGTCTTATATATATTAAGACTGAAGATGGAATGAAGGTTGCTAATAAACTTATTTTAATATAGGGAGGTTGTCCTGGATTATCTGGGTGGGACCAATATGAATTCAAAGGTCTTTAAAATTCAAAGAGAAACAAAAGAGAGAATCTGAGTGATAGCGGTATGAGAAAGATTGACTCTGTGTTGTTGGCTTTGAAGACAAAAGAAAGGGCTATGATTCAAGAAGTGTGGGTAGTTTTTAGAAGCTGGAGAAAACAAGAAAACAGATTTTCCTCTATAGCCTCCAGAAAGGAATGCACCCTCCTGACACCTGATCTTAGCCCCTTGAGATCTCTGACAGGCTTCTTTTCTATAGAACAGTAATTTTTTTGTGTTGTTTTCAGCCACTAAGTTTGTGGCAATTTGTCACAGCAGCAATACGAAGTTGATAGAGTCACCTAAAAGATATCTGAGATAAGCCGCCTGATAAGCAGGTAGCTGCAGTCAAATAGAATAGAGACCCCAACACCTTTCCTCTTATTACTCTGCTGTGCGACTTCCATTCTCAAGCCACCTCAAAGAGAAAAGTGACTGCTAGAGCTCCAACCATTACATCTGCAATCCGAGTAGAAAAAAAGGATGGAGAAAAGAGGCTTCTCTCTAAGAAGATCTTCTGAAAGTCATGCAATGTGCTGCTGTCTCACTAACCATGACTAGTTCCCATGGGCATACCAAGGTGCAAGAGAAGCTAGAAAATTTAGTTTTTTAACTGACTTACTTTGTGCTCCACCAAAAAATAGGGCAGCAAATGAAACAAAAAGACTGGATATGGGGAGGCAACCTGCTGTCTCTGGCACAGTCATGATAGAGTCTCTCTCTCAAAGATTTTTAAGGATCTGAGTCCTAATCCAAAATCTGCTTTTGATGCACAGTGAAAGATCACATAGACTCCTGTTTGCTCATTTGTGTGTCATTTACTCATCTTTCAACTCTTTCTTTTCAACCTATCCACACTCTCATCCCTCTCTACTTGTCAGTCTGCTTAGCCCTCCCCACCTCAGTCACCAAATCACCAGTGTCTTTTTTCTTTTTTTTTTTTGAGATGGGGGTCTGCTGTGTTGCCCAAGCTAGTCTCAAACTCCAGAGCTCAGTGATCCTCCTGCTTTGGCTTCCCAATATGCTGGGATTACAGTTGTGAGCCACCATGTCTGGCCTTTCCAGTGTCTTCATTCAGGCAGAAGCTCATCACCTCTACCCTGGATTCTTTCAGAAGCATGTGTCACTCTGTTGAGGTAGATGCACCAAGTTTAATTTTCCCTAATTTCTTCCAGATGAGGAAAATGAAGCTTAGGAAGGTATAGTGACTTGCCCAAGGTCATGTCTAGCAAATGCAAGGTGCTGATGTTGAAAGGTGCTTGACTGTCTAATATTACCAGGGCCCTTTTCCATTGCCATCTAGACTTCTTGATGGGAAATGTATTTGCTGATCATAGACTTGGATACGTTTTCTAACTTACGTAATGTAAAGTGCTAAGCAGAGGGTAGAGGTGGGAGAAGAAGAGATAGAAAACAAGGATAAGGGTTTGCTATAAGGTGGACTTCCTCTTTCTTAGTATCTGGGTTAATATGCTGCTATTTCCAAATGGAATTTCTCCATAAATTCAGCCCACTCCCCCACCTATTTCTGAGTTCCCAGGGTAAAAATGATGGGATTAGCTTTTATTCTTCCTTCTCTCACTTGCTCCTTTACCCTATCCCCCACCGTCTAGTTACTGCCAAATCCTGTGTTCTAAGTCAGTAATGCCTCTTATATCCAATTCCTCCTTGCCATTCTCACTACCACTGTTGACTCTTCCTTTCATATTTTAGTAGTTGCCCAAGGATCCACCACCCTGCAGTCTGTTTCTCCCTTCTTGTTTCCTGCAATGTTGCTAAACTAATCTTTCTAAAATATAGCTTATGGTTCCACCTTCCAGAAAAGTTCAGTGTCTCTCTCATGACACCACGACATAGTACCTCCCCTGCCCTGTCTTGCTTTATGCCCTCGTTCACACTGCCCTCTAAAAGGAATCCCCTTCCTTTTCTGACATTCAATAGCCAAACAATTTTGAAACAGCTTTCAAAATTGAGCACACATGCTACTTTATTTGACATAAAGTGACCTTATTTGATACCGTTCCCTACCTACCTAACCTGGGAACAATTTTCCCTCTTTCCCTAAGACGCTTCAGAATTTTATTTTTCTATTTGTAATTGTATATTTATTTGACTAAAGTCTGCTTCCATCAATTCTTATGTCAGGTCCGCAAAGACATTGATCACTTTTTTTTTTTTTAAACCATAATTGTATGGTAAAAAGCTGCTAAAGTGATTTTAATAGTAATACACTCTTACCCTCACCTCTTTCACCTGGCTCCTGTTGAGGGCTACAACATTCACTTTCTATCTTGTATTAAGGTCACTTGTGAAGGATGTGGAGGCTCATATCTGTAATCCCAACACTTTGGGGGGTTAAGGTGAGAGGACCACTTGAAGCTAGGAGTTCGAGGTCAGCCTGGCAACATAGTGAGTCTCTGTCTTACAAAAATAAAAAATTAATTAGTTGTGGCACTGTGCCCTATAGTCCTAGCTACTCAGAAGGCCAAGGCAGAGGGATAGCTTGAGCCCAGGAGTTCAAGGCTGTGGCAAGCTAGGACAATACCACTACAGTTTAGCCTAAGTGATGGAATAAAACCTAGTCTGTTAAAAAAAAAAGCTTTGTGTTTCTCTGCTATCTAGACTGAACTCTTAAAGGACTGAACTGTATCTAGTTTATCTCTGTATCTCTATCCCCCTGCCCCTACCTTGAATATGTCATGCATTTGGGAAGTGAACAATGAATGAACTCAAAGCTATGGAGAATGACATCTTGTAAATTAGAAAACACTGTTGTCTCCCTTTGCCTAGAGCAAGTTTAGGTTTGGAATATTTAGACAGTTCAACTCCTACTTTTGCTGGAGAGAGCCCTTTTGATAAAGAGAATTCTTGGTTATATTTTTGCAAAAGTTTAAAAGCAAGGGCCAAACATTGCTAAGGCGAGCAGATGGGCCCCGCAGGTAGTATTCACTGACTAACTAGGATACTTTCAACTACTCATGCTAAAATTGGTGCTAGAAGCTAACGTCTTGCTCGTCTTGCCTCATTAGAAAGTCTTTCTCCTTCTAAGACGCATTTCAGGGAAAGAAGAAAGAGAAATGAGGGGGAGAAAAAAAAAGATGGGTTGCCACTGGAGGGAACTGGGTCTAGAGATGAAGACCAGACCGATCGTCTCACCTTTCATCTCTTTATTACTACTCCACACTCTCATGTCAAGTGTCAGGCTGCATTTCCTATGAGGATTCTTCCAAAGAAAAGAGCTTGCCTTTCTTTTGCCGCCCCTCAGCTTCCAAAGACATTTCTGATCTTTTAGCTAGAACTAGCTGAAGAGGGCCATGACCTCTCTCTTTCCTGCTGCTCTGAGGAGGAGCGGAGAGTAGAAAAGGTGATGGGCAGGTGACCTAACTTACAGCGGGAGTGGGGCAGTGCTTTGCCCAAATTAGCATCACAGAGAGAGTTTCCAGGCTTTCCTTCCCACCAGATTCTGGTGTCAGTCTAGTTCACAGTGGCAGACCAGAGCTGATGCTGTGGGGGCTCAGGAAAGAGGCAGAAAATAGCATTGTGTTAACTTACCATTCTATACACTAAGATAAGGCAGAGGGAGGGTGGCAGAACAGTAACATGTGACAACAAAGAGTGGATCAGCCCAAATCCACAAACATTATTATCTACTAAAGAAGCCAGGGTTCAGAGCTGACTTGGGGGTTTGAAAAAAATATCTGACTTAGGAAGAAACCTTTGTTACTCGTTTTCCTCAAAGTAGATGAGAGAGAATTTACTCATTCACTTGGGCAAAGCATACTTGTAATCTTCTTTGTGCTTCCTACTGTTGGAAGAGCACTTAATTCAGAGTTGGTTGGCTATTGGTGCATTGATTTCAACCTCGTTTTTTTTTCCCAGAGAATAACACAGAATTAAAAGGAAATTTAAAGCCTGCCAAGAGGAATTGTGATTATCTGATCTAAAAGTGCTGGTCACAACATGAATTATTATCTACCCCAGACCTTTCTCTTTTGAGTCATTGACAAGCAGAGCAGACATCTAGTTTTAAAACTGAGGTTTAAACTCTGGCAGTGCAGAAGTGTAGACCATGTCAGAATAACAACAATTATCTCTTCTCTTCTTGGAGAGATAAGTAGGGAACAGGAGAAGAAGTTTCTGCCTCAATAAAGAGCTTTAAAAGAAACAAGAGACTATTAGAAAAACCTAGAAGAATTATTTACCCCATCTATGGATATATACCAAGTCTGGAATGACTTCTCCATTTCCTCATACAGGAAAGATAAAAAGCACCAACATGGGCTCTTTTTAAAAATTTTGTCATGTAAAAAAAAGACTACATCCCATTTAAGATGCAGAGAGAAGACACATTTCGAAAAGACGAACTGGGGAGCCAAGTTCTACCATCACTCCCAGTGTTCAGTCGTCTTTCACCCAGCTGCAAACCCTGGAGCCCCACAGAGTGGCAAATGAGTTCAGGTAAATTGGAATGCAGGACAAGCCCCCCACATGAGGAGGGGAACCCTGGTGAACTCACCAACAATCTTTTCTTGGTGCTTGTCAGAAAGAAATGTCCTTCTCACCTCATTTCATCTTGTCTAAGCCCCTCTGTAAGCCTGCCCTCATCTCACATCAACTATTAACACCTCAGTATTAATTTTCATTGTTGAACCTCTCCCCAAAGATTTACCCTCTAAGACTCATTCTTCTTTTGTTGTAAATTAAAGGCATTCTGGGCATTCATCATTAAGAGTGAGGGCTACTCCATATTACACCATGTGAGGTAGTTGCCTCCTCAGATAATAAATATCACACAAAATAATAATCTTTTTTGTTCATGCAGTTTTACAACTGTCATCCTCAGACTTTGGTGTGTGCATCACCATCCCCCAGGAAGATTGGATCCCACTGTCTGAACTTCAGTTAGCATGTCTGCAGTGGACCCCAGAGTCTATTTACTCTTAAAACTTTCTAGATATTTCTGATTGTTGGTCTGATGTAGGAAATACTGGTTTACTGGTTTTTTTTTCCACCCATACACTGTAAGAGTATATGTACAGTCACACTATTCACAATAGTCAAAAGGTGAAAACAATTCAAACATTCATTGAGGGACAAATGGATTGAAAATTGTGGTATGTTAGCTGGGTGTGGTGGCAAGTGTCTGTATTCCAGCTACTAGAAAGGCTGAGGAGGAAGGATCACCTGAGCCCAATAGGTTGAGGCTGCGGTGACCAGGAGCATGCCACTGCCCTTCAGCCTGTGCGACAAGAGTGAGACTCCAACTCAAAAAAAAAGAAAAAGAAAAATTGTGGTATGTACATGAATAGTAGTCAACCATAAAAAGAAACGAAGTGCTGTTACATGTTATAACATGGACAAACCGTGAAAAGATTATGCTAAATAAGCCAGGCACAAAAAATGCATATTGTATAATTCCATTTATATGACATAACTAGACTAGACAGGTAAACTCATAGAAATAGAAAGCATATTGTTGGCTGCAGGGACTATGAGGAGGCAAGATGGGGAGTAAATCTTAGTGGGTATGGAGTTTCTTTTTGGGGTGATGAAAATGTTTTGGAACTAGACAGAGGCACTAGCTGCACAACACTGTGAATATACTAAATGCCACTACGTTGTTTGCATTAAAGGAGTTCATTTTATGTTATGTTCACATCCACAATCTCATTTAATGTTTATAACATTCTTGGGAGGTAGACATACACACACTTCACCTTTCATTTGGGTGTCACTTTAAGGGGAAGAGTGTTTTATCAAAACATGTAATTTTTCCGACAAGAAGTCGAGTGTCATGCTTTTTTCATTGACCCTTATCTTGGTTTAAAAATACAAACCTGAAATAATCGGGATTTTTTTTTTAAGCCGGAGCTTAAAAAAAGGACTGTTCCTATGACATATTTGTGTACACTGGTTGTGTACACTATTTGTGTACACATATTTGTGTACACTGGTTAGGCACAATGTGGAACTCTGGCGTGTCATTCTGGGGTCTAAGGAAGGCTCTGTGAAATGTGTGTACTCAGAACACAATTGGGCCAGAAGGTGCCCAGAATTTAGGGAAAAAGGGTGAGGGCACACTCAAATCTTGCTGCAGGAAAGCACGGAGTAGTACCTATAGGGACTCGTTTTTGACAGTATCCATACTTATGACTTACCAGAGGAAAATTCATAAAATGACACCTTGAGTTATGTGATCTCTACACAAAAATGACCTCTCAATGTTTATACAATGAAGTCCAAACTCCTTAGCTCCAAGTTTAAGGCCTTTGTTAATTATTTACCTGACTTCCCTGAGTTATTTCCTCCTTCACATCCCCTCTAATCTCATGTACTCCCATCCCAGATAACCACTCTGGTTTTAGGTCTTTCTGTTGTCATGACTTTTCTCACACCATTTCTGTCACGTGTGTGCATATCCAAACCCTACTTTATCTTCCAAGGACCAACATAATTAAGCCACTAACCCGGGGGTTGGGGATGGAGTCTATAAGAACTGGAGAGAGGCAGTCAGGGTCAGGACCATCTCAAGGCAAACTGGAGGTCAGTCAGTAGCCAGTTTACCCCATCACTTGAGTACCCCACTTTCTCCAACATCCAATTCATAATGTTACTCTTAATTTTTTTTTAATACAACAAATCCTGGACTTGGATTTTACTCCTTGTTTAAGTCAAATACTTCAAAATCAGAAACAGATTTAACATATTAATTTGTAATATCTTAGACTAGACAAAAATAAAAATAATTTATATGAATTGTTTGATTTGCATTAGGGAAATAACAATAATATGCTCCCATATTTAATTGACTGTGTCACCTGAACAACTTTGGTTCTAGTTTTTTAGATAGACCTACTCAAAAAAGAGACTTAAAACGTTTTACAAATATGTGTGCTGGGTAATAAGCCACTTACATTTTCTGAAATTTTTCTTGAGAGCATATTCAACAAATTTAGCAAAACTTATTTATAGATTAACCAGTATATTCCAGGCACTGTGTTAGATATAGAGAATATAGTAATATAAGATACATGCTTTGCCACCAAGAGACTTAAACACTATTCAAGAAGATAGACAAGTGAGTAGGTAGTCAAATGTAGGAGGGATAATGCACCTATGGGGCTACCTTGATGGACTAGCAAAGGGATGGGGATGTATGACACCTGGATAGGAGATTAGAAAAATAATGACAGGTTAATGAGTCAAAGAGTAGGTCTCTGTGACAAACACCCATTTTGCCATATGTTTCTTTAATTATTATTTAATCCTTCACTTTAATTTTTTTTTCAATTTTTTTTAGTCAATGTCTCACTCTGTAACCCAGACTGGAGTACAGTGGCACAATCATGGCTCACCACGGTCTCCAACTCCTGGGCCCAAACAATCCCTCTGCTTCAGCCTCCCAAGTATCGTGCCTCAAGTGTGCACTACCACACCTGACTAATTTTTTTAAATTTATTTTTTGTAGCAACAAGGTCTTGCTATATTGCCTGGGCTGGTCACAAACTCCTGGGCTCAAGTGATCCTCCCACCTTGGCTTCCCAAAATTCTGGGATTACAGGTGACCGGTGTGAACTACCGTGCCCTTGGCCTAATCATTCACTTTTTTTCTTTAGAGAAGAGATCTCACTATGTTGCCCAAACTGGTCTTGAATTCCTGGGCTCAAGTAATCCTTTTGCCACAACCTCCCAAAGTGCTGGGATTACAGGTGTGAGTCACTGGCCCGGCCCCAATCATTCACTCGGTTCCTTTGTACAGCTAAGCTTCACTGAGCACTGTAGTAGATACTCTTGGTTGATCCAATGTTCATTTCTAATCCTTTTATCCCAAATCACCTCCAAAACAAGGGTGGTCATTCGACCCAATTCTAGCCAATAAGATAAGAGGATAAAACTGCTGCGGGAATCCTCAGAAATATTTGTATTTTCTGATATGCATGCTAACATTTCCCTCTCTTCCTCCTACTCACTGGATTATATGTGTGATGACTGGAGCTGCTACATTCAGAACCTAACCATGAGGAAAACACGCAGAAACTTTTAGCTTCATAGGGTTGTGGTGACTATATTGAGCCTCTAAACTAGCACCAGCCATCATCTGTCTCTGAATATCTTAAGTGAAAAAAAGAACTTCCATTAGTTTAAGCCACTGTAGTTCAGTTTTCTGTTACTTGCAACTGAAGACATTCCTGACACATTTGGAAGTGGGTTTTTGGCCAGGACTTTTGTTTGATAATCTCTTAATGAAGTTATCTGTTGCAAACAACTTAAAAAAGGAGAGCCCACACAAAGGAGCAGGTGAAGTTACTCCTCTTCACTCAGTGAATGAAGCACTAAGATTTATAACAGAGAGATTGGAACATGAGTTATAGGTGTCTGGCCCCCTGTCTCAGCACCATCGTATATTTCTTTAATGAAGTGTGAGACCAGAACTCCATAAATTCACATAGTAGCAGAAGTGGGCAGCAGCTCGTCAGTGGAGCTATTCAGGGAGCCCAGCATCACTCTTTGCGTATTAGAGAAGTTCACAGCCAGTTAAAAATAGGCTTGGAGAGAAGTCGCTTTTAGACCACAGCTCATTTTGGATTTCTCTGGAGCCCCATTCTGGTCCACAGTGTATTTCCTTTTTTCCTTTCGTTCTAGTAAGAGTGCCCAGGCAGTTCAGAGACAATAGATGCATGGTTTTCTTTAGTTCTCTTATGCACTAAAAGCGGAACTATGGAAAGACAATTGTAACCCCTTGGGCACATAGAGTGTTACAGTTTTTTAATAAACACCAATACCAATTGAATTTTTACTATGGATTAGGTCCTGTACTTTAAATTCTCAAAACAACCCTATAAGAAATGTGTTGTTAATAATCTCATATCCCTGATGAGGAACCTCAGGTTCAAAGTACATAAGCAACTTGCACAACTAGTAAGCAGCAGTACTGAGATTTGAACCCAGGTCTGTCTGATTCCATTTGGAGTCTGTGCAGGACTTTCCGCATCACTTGATTTTGACCCTCAAAGCAACCCTATAAAATAGGAAGAACAGGTAAACTACCCCATTTTACAGAGGAGACAACCTGGGACCAGAGAAGTGAAATGATTATCCAAGATCAACCAGTCCATGCACAATAGAACTAGGACTTGAACCACATCTTCTGACTTTGAGTCCTGGGCCCTTCTATGACAAGCCGAGTGCTCAAGCTGCTCATTCATGAAAGAACACACTGATTTGTTATTGTTGTTGTTGACTTCTGAGATTCAACAGCAGACCCTATGTCAAGGAACCGACTAACAGGACTACCCTGATTTATTCAGGGTTTTCTAGAGATAAGTTCCTACCTACTATATCTGTTGAATGATATCTGTTGAATGTACTCGCATTTAAAATCCCAAATATAATATTGTTTTCACTATTAATTTAACAGTCCTTCAAATAACAGGCAGAGAGTGAGCTGGAGGGATCAATGTCTTTAACAGGGGCACTGCCAATTTAGCTGATAAAGCTAGAATAATATCTCTTTGAACATTTAAATTATCCAGTGACAAGGAAGCTGAGAATTAGCTTATAAAGTTTGAGTATCGGTATTGTACGTGTGAATTTTTTTTAAACACCTGAGTTTTGAAAAATAAAAGTGGTCTGCCCACATTTTCAAGCACAGTGGTAATCAAAAGAAAGCTCTGTGGAAGTAATAATACCTTGTATTTTAAATACTGCTTGTCTTCGAAGAGCTCAAAGCACTCTATAATCTTTTCCTTATTATGATTCTCAAAACTTCCTGGGTCAAAAAGTTACAAAGTTTATATTGTAACAGTCTGGCCTCAGTTTCCTTTTGGGGAACCTGAGGTAAAGACCAGGTTGCTGTCTAGGAGCTCTCCCCCTTTCTCCCCACCCACTCATCTTTCATCTCCACAGGCACCTGCCCCTGCCATCCTGCTCCTCTACTTAGCCTCTCATTTTTTTGTAGATCTAACTGGTTTAATCTTATGATGTAGAACCACAGAATATTTTAATTAGGAGAGTCTCACACCAGTGAGCTGGAGGCTGAGCAAATAGTTCCAGGTGGGTTGAGGGAGAGGCTCTTCAGTCAGAGCAGTTCCATTTTTATCTGCTTTTACATGTTGGGGATCAGTATGAGATTTTATTTTTAAGAAGGGTTTTTGATGTTAAGAAAGTTAAAATCTCGTAATCCAGTTCAACCTCCTCATTCTACTGATGGAAAAACTGAGGCTCGGAGCAAGGGAGTAACTTATTCAAGGTCTCACCCCGGCTCTTGGGCTGCCTGTCTATCCTTGAACACTGGATTCTGTGTCAGTCCGGAGGTCATGGCAGCCACCAGATTGTTTTTCCCTGGATTTCACTTTCACAACATAAATCCCAAATGTAAACCTGTAACCATGAACTCATGCCTTTGAGGGCTTTAATGCCCCTGACAACGGAATCTTCTTCTGTTTTTGGAGTTTAAGGCACTCATTTTACCTGGGAACATTTGACCAGCCTGTGCAGAAAGAAATGTGTAGAATTAGTATGTGCCATCTTCACCTAGTCCCAAAATGGTTCTCTACCTCAACTAGGTCATGAGGAAAAAAGTGTAAGTACAAACATACACTTATATTTATATAGTTATTGCCTTACAGTGAGCTCAGAACAGTTATTATCTACCTCATTTTGTATGAGAAATTCAAGGCACAGAATACATTGATCTTGACTCAAATCATGGCCTAAATTGGTGGTGTTGGCACAAAAGTGTCTAAGCATTTGTTGTACCATATTGTGCTCCAGGAGCAAAGACGTTGAGGGCCCAGCTCTCAAAGGCATTGAGGGCCCAGCGTGGGGTTATGTCCTTGGGTAAGTGCTTTAACATCTATCTGAGCTTCAATTTCCCTGTATGGTAAATGGAGAGAGGAGGGGCACTGACTAATTGTTCCTATGACTGCTTTCTTTCTCTGGAAGCGATGTTTAGAGAGCCTGAAAGGAGCAGGACTGAGCCTGGAGCAGCCCACGTGTGTGGGGTGTGGCTGCCCCTCACTTCTGCAACCCTGGATATTCCACACTTGGGAGAGTGTCCAGTATACCTCCTGTGTGATTGTTTTGGTAGGGTTCTGGACAAAACTACATACCAAGAGTTAGGGTGCCCTTTAAAGGGAACCCTGATCCCAGCTACTCTGTAATCCTGGGACTGAAAATCAGCAAAGCGTGTGTTGATGTGGGTGTGAGTGTGTGGGAAGGGAGAAGTATGCAGGAGGTTGTGTGTGGTGAGGGGCGTGTCATAGGACCAAGCTCTGTTGTGGAAATAATGGAGTGATTCTACTAGTGTGGGGCTTGCTGCCCTGACCTCAAGAAAGCAGGCTAGGGGAAAGATAGGGGATTGGCTCTGTTAGAAACCCCAGGAGTATCCTGGGCATTAGTAGTAGTTTTAAGCTATTCTTGGCTTTATTTCTTTCACATTTTTTCTAGAATGTTATCATCTCATTAAAAGTTATCCCAAACATTGCTCCAAGGGAGATATACAACTGACCAACAGACACATGAAACGATGCTTGACATCATTTGTCACTAGCGAAATGCAAATCAAAACCACAGTATGATACCACTTTTTACTCATGAGAGTGGCTATAAGAAAACAAAAGAAAACAAACAAGCAAACAAACAAAAAAACAAAACAATAAATGTTGGTAAGGATGTGGAGAAAATAGAATCTTATATGTTACTGGTGGAAATGTAAATTGTTCAGTCATGATGCTCCTGCATTGCAAGAACCTCAAGTGCATGCATGTGGCCTCTGGCCTGACGATCAACATCTATCTATAACCCGGTCCCCGACCTAGCCCATCCCTACACCCTGCACAGAACTGCCCCTTGGCCCAGGGGAGCACACAGTAGCACCGCGTTTCTCCCTCTGTAGTACAACCTAGGGAAGCAAGATCCTAGGGAGTGAATTTTAGGCCATGTAATCAGGAAATTCTGGAACCCTGAAATCATAGAGGGTTTTCTAGAAGGCAAGCATAACTCTAGATGGGTATTTTCCCTATGCCCCATGGACTCCTCACCAGTGGAGAAGAGAATACTTGGAGAGCTAGTCTGGAGCTTTTAATGTGAAAGGTCCAGGTCAAGGACCCAAATTGCTCTAGGCTAGAAGAAAGATTAGAAGGAGCTACAATTGGTTGGCCAGGCACTTTTTGCTTACCACTTGAACCTTATTTCTGTCTGAGAGATTATTACTGGCTCCATTTTACAGGTGAGACTCATGAAATTGAAGTAACTTGCCCAAGGTCACACAAGAGTCAGTAGCAATGATTCTAAGTCCTGTGTTCTTTTCAAAAGCTGTGTCCATCCACAGGACTACTGAAGAAGGCCCCAGAAAATTCTAAGGACACTTCTAGACAGACTTTGCCATCAGAAATCAGTAAAGTCACGCAGCACAACTGGTAGGCTTTTGTTCTGGTGCTTGCTTGGTCATGAGGGGGACTCTTTTGCAGATTTCTTCCATGCTCTGCTCAGGGGCATGTTGTATGGTGGTCCCAGTGGTTCAGGGTGACAGTCTGGTGGTGAGTCATGGCACCACCACATCTGTCCAGGACCACACAGCCTTCTGTCTAAACACTTCTCCACACAGCTGTGTGAAAGGCACCCTTGAGTTCCCTGGTAAACAAAGCAGGGTGGTTGCCTTGGTGTCTTTCCATCCCCCTCGGTCTCTTAGGTGATTACTCATATTACAGTCCAGAAGCTGAGAGGCTTCTGAGCAACACAGTGAGATAAATTAAACCAGAACTTTTCTTTGCTAATTTCTTTGCTGCTTAAGGCAAAGTTTTTCATTCTGTTCATGGTGTCTTGGTTTCTTTGTTTGGAAAAGAGGCATGCAGGTACTAGCTTCGTGTGATAAAGGGTTTTAAATGTAGTGTCATTTTTGCTTTTTAAATAATCAGAACTGTTCATGTCCAGAAGAGTAGAATGGGCTACCTGAGAGGTGACAAGTGTTCCCAAACTATAGATTTTTAAACAGATTGCAAAGTCTTAGCAGCAGTATACAGAGGACTCAAGAACTAGATCTCTTAAGTCCTTTTTAGCTCATGACTAAATTATATATATTATCACTTTAAAAGAAGGTAAATTGTAGTAAGTAACACCAACAGCACTGATTGTGGCCTTATAAAGGTAAGTAGTGGAGAAGAGGTTGTTTCTGTTTGGAGGAATTTCAAGTGACTTCATAGAAGGAAAGGTATTTGAATTTTGACTTTGTCTTGGAAAATGGGAAGTTATCAGTTTGTTTGCTTGTTAAACAAAGAAGTATCATAATAGTCTTACTGCTGCTTACAGAATGTTTCTGCATCTACATCTTCTGAAAACATAATAGGATTCTATTTATTGGCCACCTGTGAGTAGGGCCGTGAGCCAGTTCTGACCAGTGAACTGTGAGTAGAAGTGACATCTGCCACTTCCAAGCAAACATTGCATTATTAACCTGAGACCCTCTAGAGTTCTCTTCTGCATCCTCAGCAATGTTTCAAATAGTGGGTGGCCCATCAGCCTGGGTGTCAGTGTGAATCTAAGTTGCCAATGTGAACAGGTAATGAAAGTGAGAAATAAACCTTGGCTGGCTTAAGTCACGACGATATTGAGTTTGCTGCTGTAGCATAGTCTAACCTATCCAGACTGATACAAAAAAAGAGGGGAGGGGGTCAGGGATATACTTCAGGAGTTTCAAGCTTGCTGTGGTGTGCAAGATATGTTTCTTTAGGAGAGATTAGAGGCAAGAAGAACAGTTAAGAGAGGTTATAGTAGATCAAGCAAGAGATAATGAGCACAAGAGGGAGGGCAGTGGCCAGGAAGATGGGGTGGAAGGGACAGATGCAATGACTTTCAAAGATGACTTTTAAGAAGAAGGAATCATAGGAACTGGCAAACAATTAGAATGATCTACAGACAAATTTTTGACTACTTTCAGTGTCCCAGTATGATTGACTAAAAATGTCCCTGGGAATTCATTCTTGGACAATTGCCTTTTGAGGATCAAATACCGCCCCCCCCTTCTCCAGCAGGAGGAGCTGCACCCAAATTCAGCTTCTGGTGTGACCTGGCAGGAGGTTTTCTTCTAAATGGGAGGGTCTTTTCTTGAACTCAACTTCCTGTGATCCCCAAGGTTTGCAGGTGTCCGATATCTGGCTTTTCTGGGTAACGCCTGTAAACATCTAAACCCACTGGCATGTGAAAGCCAGACAGCCTGGCACCATGCAATCCACTGTACCCCCACATAAGTATGTTCTGACATGTGACCTTTAGACAGAGAAGAGACACTCATGACAAATCCAGCGAGATGCCCTGACCTTCATAGGCCTCTCTGTGGAAAAGTAAGAGACTCCTCCATAGACCTACTAATGATCTTTACTTTGTAAGTTTTCCTAAAAAATCCTGTTCTGTAACCCATACTGTGTCCTGAACCCTGTTGCATGACAGGTGTGACAACAAGGGGACTTCTTGTGCACAATAAGCATAGATATAGATTCGCTGTTCTCCTCAAGCTATAGAGATGACAGAATATGCATGCATAGGACTCAACAGATGTGGCCTGACCCCTGAGTCAAAGAGGAAGACTGAGAACTCCCAGAATCAGAGTAAAACTCAGTGCCTAAAGTAAAAAGATAATTCTCCAGGATGGGTACTATACCTTATAAAAATGGTTTCATTGAATTTAGTAAATTGCCATTATTTGAGACGAGATTCAATAATGTTCCAAATGATTAATCTGCACGTCTCCATTTTTCAACTCCAGTCATTGAATATCGCAAGGAATTCACTAAGGCTCTCAAAGCATGTATTGCTTACTTGTAAGTTGGGTCCAGCGGTTTTTGAGTTGGTTCTTTGGGGCTCAGGGTATGCTTACTAGATAGTGCTTTAAATGGCAGCTAGAGGCCCAGTCCCTCTCTCTAAAGTCTCTTGTCCCTATGATATAATTGAGTCAAGGTATGTTTGTGTTAAAAAATAGTAAAACACACTCTAGGGTGGTATTTGTGTTTGAGTTTTTGGCTGGTATATTGGTACATGAGAAAAAGAGAAGATGAGGGTATTGATTGAAACCATTGCAGAATTTCTTAAAGTAACTTCTGGGCATTTTCAAGGACTTTAAGAGGCTCGTGGAACTGGGTTTCTTTATAAAGTGTAATTTCACTACAAAATGAATGTCTTCCTTTGCCTTTCAATTGAGGTATCATTTGCACTACACTTAAGACTGTCAGTCTGAGAGAGTGGTTTGGGGCTCATGTCAGAATTGATGAAGGAGAAAGAAAGAAGAAGAGACATTTTCCTGTGGTAAATGAGGAGAATCTAGAGAAGAGATGAGGAGGATGAAGACTAGAGAAGATGTGTTTGTACACGCAAAAAAGGAATTGCTTGAGGGATGTTACCTCAAGTGGCACATGGTGAAAGAAGGAAGAAGGGGGAAGGTTATGGCAAATGCAAAATCCCCTGCGTAGGGGAGATACTGTATGCAAGACAGCCCCAGCGCCAGCCATGTTGGCCTCCCCAGGAAAGAAACCTTTCATGTGGGGATATGCCAAAGGTCTGAATGTGCATTCAACAGACAGGATTGTACTTCTGGTAGCCATAGCAGCAGCACGGTGTGAGCAGCCACAAAGGAGACATCTAAAGTTCTTATTCTGACTTTTATTTTAAGTTACTACATGTATAATGGTGCCTGCTTTGTGTCAGGGTTGTGATGGTTAGGTGCTGGTAAGCCCTTACATCTAGTGGGGGAACCAACTTCTCCCACCTGCTTTGTCTTGTGGTTGTGTCACTTACCTTCCCTGAATAGGGTGGTCTATGTCTCCATGCAAGTGAGCTTTTTAATACCAATTCCAGGATTTTATTGACTTACCCACCTTGTCACCAGCAGGACTGGATCACTATAGGCCTCCCACATGCCCAAGGCCTTGATTGCTTAGTTTACACTAAATTAAGGACAACTGAGAACACACATTCTCTGAGAGCAGGGTGGCTCAGGAGAGAAAAGGAGAAGAAGCAGGAAGATACACAACCCATGGGCCCATTACCAAGTGACCTGTCAGAGAAATCACCGTGCTTCTCTCAGCCCAGGAAAGGTATCCCACCTTTGTGGCTTCCTACACTGAAGAAAACAATCAAAACAGAGACATTTTAGGTAGGGAAATTATTCCCCTAACAGACATACAGTAGGGAAATCCATTCTAGTCTACAGTTGTCAATTCCCACTGGCATAATAGTCCTCTAAACTGGATAGGAAATGAGAGGGAAATAGGACCAAAACACATATTTAGTGATGCAGTTGCCTCAATCTCAACATGTACTAGTGGGAAAAGAATAATTAAATGCTGACTAAAAGATTGCTTCAGAATACACCTGGTTTCAGGTCATTATAAAAAGATACATATTTACTAATTTCATCTTAAAGGTAATAGCTTATCTCTGTTTGCATGGCCGAATTTTTTTTTTCATAGTATAAAACTGAGCAACACAGTTCCTCTAAACTGAAATAGATTGCAACCGTGACATGATCAATAAGAGAAACCTAGCCACAAAGTGTCCTCAAGCTGTTAGAGTATAAACCTGAACCAATATTGTGTGTCAGTAGCAATTTGCTTTTATTTATCCATCAGCTTCCTCTCCAACTAAATATAAGTGTGTGCAAAGAACAGTTAGAGATATGGACAGGCATTGGTTTCTCTAGAATTATTAAGAATCACTGAACTGTGAAATATCAGTATTCAAAATTTCTGATTTCTCCTGTGCAGTACTTTTCATATTTTATTTTGATAACTGGATGCAAATGAGCCCTCAGTAAACCCTTCTCACCTGTGTTCTTTGCATGGTGGTACAACTGAGTCTGTTTATTAAGGACTATTAACAAATAGCAAAGCCTAGTTTAGATTTATACAAATCAACTACATTTGGGAAGTTACCAAAAAAAAAAAATTGAAGGTAAAAACAAGGTCATCTTTGATTGCAGCTCTGCTGATTTTGGCTTTCCGTAATTATCATGATTTGTAACGGTGTGTTGGTATGTTCAATGCCAGAAACTCTAAACTAATAATGGGGAATTTGAGTCCAGGCTTGACTACTTATTAACTCTTGAATCTGGGGAGTCATGTCCCCTGTTGTTTTTGGTAAAATTGGGATAAGCATCTTTTTTGTGTGTCTTACTGTCTTACCAAGGAATTTAGATAATAGAATAGATGTGACAGCTCTTTGTGAGACTGACCAAATGTGAATGGATGAACATGACTCTGCTTAGCCAAACACAGGAGAACAAGGGCCACATCTACCTGCATCCTAGCAGACTCAGACATGGAGAGCTCTTAGGAAAAGTTGCTTTCATCATTGCTGTTTCAGTACTTCTCGTCATTGGAACAGCCATGGCTGTAGTAAATAGTCATTTCCCCTCTCCTGTATTAGTTGCCTCATATATCTTGTATATATTTAATGTGACAAGCACTGATTAAGCACCTGCTTTGTATCATGCACTGTTGCTGGAGTTACAAAGTCAGATAAGAAATGTTCTTATAGCACACAATAGCTTTAGTTTAATGGGTCGGGGCAGGAGCATGGGCTCTTTGTTGAAGGAAAGTTTAATTTCCAAAGCGGTAGTTTGGAGGGGTGCTCATAGAAAGGGTAAGATTTAATCAGGTCTTTAAAAGGCCCAGCACAAATGTCTGCTAGATATGACGACAAATGTCTGCTAGATATGTCCTATAAATGGACAAAAGAATCACTTTTAGCAGCACAGTTGGTGAATCAGGTCCTGAACGGTGAACTAGCAATAGTCTTTTCCTCTTCTTCCTGTCTGTGTGTCTGGGGTTCAGCAGAGGACCAACACATATTGGCACTCAGCAAATGTTGTGAAGGGAATTAATGAGAAAAGTAATATGTATTTGGGGGTGTGGCTGGGTGGATCAGATACTAAAGAGAGTGTTCACCTTGTTCTAAGACCTTGGCTAGGTCATTTGCCCTCTTTCCTCATCAAGACACCAGTGGGCAAATCTGATCTGCCTTAGAGGCTTGTTAGCAGTTTGCTGCCTGGCAGGTCTCTTGCTTGAGTTTGATTGCCAAGTAGCAAGAATAAAGCAACTTCCCGAAAGCATGCTGAGGACGATAATGACTGTCATATGAGATCTGAGGTTAAGAGAGTGTCATAGGGAGCAGCCGTCACTGTTCCATACAGGAGGGAAAACCTAAACACTAATACCAGAATTTTTTGTTTAAAAAGGTGATTAAGCAAAGATAATTGTCTTTTGTGTCAAGGAAAGATTCCTAGGGCAATTTTCTTTAAGAAGGTTAATTATCTTCATAGATAGCTAGAATATTAGGGTTATTGGAGGGGAAGACTGCTGATATTTAATCTGTAATCATTGATGGCATGCTAAGGACTTGAGAAAAATAATGCTGAGTGACCCAAAGGTTTAGCATGGAAAACTCATGGTAGAGTAACAATAGCTTCGTCAGCCCTGAATTATTGCCATGCAATTATTGATTAGCCCGTGCTTCCTGTTTTAGTAGAGACAATGTCTGAGAAGTAGGCCGAGGCTTGAGGGAACAATGAATATGCTTTTGGGGGAGCTGCTGAAAGGTGCAGACAGCACTGTCAAGCGTGTAGTCCATACCCACATCCTCACCCACCTGTGGGACTAATTTTGTCTTTGTTTTTGCTGCTAATGGAGTCTTTTGGCCAAAAGTTTCCCTTGTGTAAAGTGTGATGTTTTATAAGTATGTAAAGCATCTTCTTAAATTTGGGTTAGTTTTATCCAGTTTGAAAAGGTCAGAGAAATGTTGTTTACCTTAGGTTATATGAATTGAATGTACCAGAGGAACCAGGAGTGAGTGAAGCTTCTATGTGGCTGTGAAACTGGGTCTCAGGCTACTGGGAAAAGCTTGCTGTCATTTTGAAAGCAGTCACCCCATCCCCTCATGCAGAGGGCCACTGTGGCTCTTCAAGTCACTCCAGAGCTTCAGCTTGTCCCCACTCTTAGTTCTTCCTGCAGAGGTTGCTGCTCTTTGGGCCTTTCTCCTCTCTCATGGCTTCTCCTGTCTGGTCCCTTCAGTTCACTGCTACATCCTGGAGTGTGTCCATTTCTGTACCACCTTGCTGTGCCCACTTGTGTTGGTACTCCCCTCAAGAGAGAAACTGCAACACAGAGCATGTCTGTAGGCACATCCATGAAACACAATGCCAAGAACTCCAAATAAATAGTGGAGAGTTTGAGTCCAGGCTTTATTACTTATTAAGTCTTGACTCTGGAGCAGTCACTTATACTTGGCCTTGGTAAAATTGGGATAAGCATCTTTTTTGTGCCTGTCTTACTAACTTGCTAGGGGGGTTAGTTAACAGAATAGATGTGATGACTCTGGGAGATTGACCAAACATGAAAGAATGAACATGACTCTGCTTAGAAGGGTCCAGGAGAACAGGGGCCACATCTATCTGCGTCCTAGCAGTCATACAGACATGGGGAGCTCTTAGGAAAAGTTGCTTTCATCATTGTTGTTTCAGTACTTCTCGTCATTGTAACAGCCATGGCTGTAGTAAATAGTCATTTCCCCTCTCCTGTATTAGGTGCCTCATACACCTTGTATATATTCAATGTGACAAGCACTGATTAAGCACCTGCTTTGCATCATGCTCTGTTGCAGGGAATTCAAAGTAAGGTAAGAAATGTTATAATACTACACAAATAGATCCATTGAAAGGCAGAAGTTTAAACAGGTGGGCAGCACAGGCTCTTCCTTAAAGGAGAGCTTAATGGGTGTGAAAACCATGCCGCTGAATTGGTCCCTATGCTTGGAAGGGCCCCACTCTTGGTATAGTTTTCTGCTTTGGGAAGACTTCTCAGACTAAATACCTGGTCCACTGAATCCCACTGCAGGGTTACACCTCCATAAAAGCATACATAACCCTTGCAATTGCTTTTATTTGTTTGCTTGCCTATCTTGTCTAGTATACTATTTTCTCCTTGAGAGCAAAAGACAAGTATTCACTTCTGTGTCCCTAGCACCTAGCACAGTATTCACTATGGAGTAGGTATTCATTAAATATCTGTGAAATGGAAATAAAGGCCCACTTTTTGTTGCTAGCATTGGGGCTGGAATCAAAGTCTTCTATCTTTCCACTTTGGGTTTGGACAACTGCACCAAGATATTCAAGTGAGGTTTCAAATGACAACCCTTGTGGGGGACTTTCCTTTCTGTCTCCTTGAATTGAATTTCTAAACCACCAAAATTGCACCTGCGGCTTAACTCTTTCTTGAAAGTCAAATCAGCTTCAGGTGAGATTTGTGTTTATAGGTGTACAGGTAATGCCCACAGGGTGATAAGGGCTCAGCAGGACCAAAAGAGGTTTAGTGTTGACCATGTTGAAATCATCACTGGTGCATAGTACGCAAGTAACATCTGAACAACAACAAAAAGAAAGCACAAGGAAACTTCCAGTTTTGTAAGACTGGAAGTAGAAAGGAGGTTATAGAATACAGAGGGTCATTCTTCTTTTCCTCCAGTTTCTTGGTTTCTACCTCAGTTCTCTTATTTAATAGTTGTGTGACCCAGGGCAGGTCACATAACCTTGATGAAACTTATCAATAAAATGAGATAATGACTTCTCTATTGCCCACTTCATGGTGTCTTAATAGAATTAAATTTGAAAGTACTTATAAAAATGCTTTGTTAAGTTGTAAATTATGATGCTCATATAAAGATCTATTATTACTATAATACTTATCACACATGAAGCTTTCCATGAAACTCCTTCTAAACTCGAACATCCCTGTTTAATACTGGTATTTAGAGTAAAAATAGAGATCTTGGCAGTTATGAAAAACCCAGAAGTGCCCTAGTGACCTAAAAATATGGATTATAGGCAGGCCTTATTATTGTCTTTAGGGAGGACAAAGTTATCATTGTTGGTTCTTGCACCTTTTAGAAGTTGTTTACAGTTCTTCTTCCCACCAACTCTACTTCAAACCCAAAACATGTATACTTATGACCTTGTACTATAAACCAAGTAAGGGGCAGTAGGTCTTGTCTGAAGGCTTGTGAGAAAAAGTAAACACCAACACAAATAATTATTAATCCAAGGTAGACTATAAAAGAAATTGCAACAATGGTGTTTGACAGTTTGGAAGAGGAAATATGACATCTAACTAGTAGGCTGAGGAATGATTCATGAAGTCTAATCTGTGTGTCTTCTTGTTCTTGGACCCAGTCCCTTTGATAAAGAAAAAAACCTTCCCCAGTGTTTACATATCTTATGGCCCAATGCAGACAATGCTTCTTTCTCAGAGCTTTGGAATAGTACTGCCAGATAGTCTGTCTTTCCTTTTTTGTGAGGCCCAGAGTTCTGCACAGCTCAAGTTTGAGATACTTGCCTTCCAAAATCCTATGGGGTAGCCTCCTAGGCAAAGCCTCTTAGACTCTCAGTTTTCTCATCTGGAAAATGGATGTAATAGTATTTACTTCAAAGGAATGTTGTAACATTTAATTGATGTTTGCAAAAGCTTCTGAGATCTACAGATGAAAGATCTTGGAAAAGAGCACCACATGATTATTATAGAACAGCTAATCCCTTCATCAGCCTTTAGGAGTTCTCTGTTCAATCTATACCCTCTTTGGAGGTCATTGGACTGCATTTACAGATAGAAAACATTCTTACAGAAAGAAACAAATGGTTCTTGATTTTCTGGTCGCCCTCTGGACTTTCTTTATGATTCCATAATGGGAAGAGTAAGACCCCATCATAGTCCAATCATTTCCTTTGACTTTATCATTGATTTACTTTCTACTCTTTTATTAGACTCCTCAACTGTAAAATGGGGATAGTGATAATATATTTAATTTTCTCAAAAAGTTGTCCTGAGGAGTTAATAACATCATGTAAATGAAAGCACCTTGCAAATACTGCATGATGTATAGACACAACTGCAAGGTGGAACATTATCTGACCCATAATGCAGAAATCAATGGATACAGCCAACACTCATAGACGCTGATGTGGAGTGAAAGGTAAAGTTATAAAGATCAGCCCCCCTGTTTCCAAGTTGGCTGAAAGAATCTCATCTATAAACACTTGTCTGTTGGCCATCTGACCTCTGAACACCTGCAGCAATGGGGAACTCACTACCTACCAATGCAGATTATTTCAAACCTGTAAGCATTTCACTGTTTAAAAAATTTCTTCCTTTGGCTAAGGTGACATCAGTCTTTCTGCAGCTTCCAGAATTCATTTGCAATTCTTGTTCCTGATTTCTTACAGAAAAATTATCAAATCCTCCTTCACTATAATGATCCTTCAGATTTGTGAAATCAAGGATTATATACCCTTTCTGGGTTTTCTCATGACCAGTAAAAACTTCCTGGTTCCTTTCATTTTTCTCATAGCACTCTGTTTTAAGGTCTTTCACCATTCCAAAGGTAGGATCAGTGATTGCCCAGCAAATGGGGGAGGCTGAGGTCCCAGGACCAGCAGTAGGGTGCACAGGAATGTCTGTGTTCCTGTGTATTCAAGGTTACCAGCACCCCAGCACTGTCAGTGCCTTGCACATAATTGATGCTAAATAAAAAAAAATTATTTTGAGTGAATAAATGCAATGAAAGCTTTGTTGTCTATAACAGATACATGTTTTTATTCCATCAGAACGTTGTAATTTTGGAATGTCTTTCAACAATTTTTTAGCTGCTACAACACTATGAAGAGACAGGACAACTTTTAGTTTCTTCTTTAATACTGAGATATACTGAATCCCACTGAAGTTTTGCCTGTGAGTCTCAGATTGTAGATGCACCTGACAAAATGAGGTATGAGAGTAAGTGGGAGAGTGGGTGAGACAAGGTATCACCTACACTCTCTCCCACTGCTATTTGCACCTCTTTCCCATACCCAGTCTTATGGTGACACAGCTTCTGTCCCACAACAGAAATGAGGGTTCAAAGCATTATAAAGGGGTACAGTCTTCTGAGTCACATATCCAAGGGGAAGAGACATTGGCTATCAGTCAGTCCAGGTCAGTACCTGATAATTAATGTCCTTTCCAACACCAGATTCAGATTTAGTTAATATTTACTGAGCAGCTACAAACTTCACACTCTCTTTTATGCAGTGAGAAAGGTGCTATAATCCTCCAGTGTTAAGAAATAGAGATTTGGGGTTGGGTGCAGTGGCTCATACCTGTAATCTCAGCACACTGGGAGGCCAAAGAGGAACGATTGCTTGAGCCCAGGAGTTTGAGATCAGCTTGGACAAATAGCAAGACCTCATCTCCACAAAAAAATAAAAAAATTAGCCAGGAGTGGTGGTGCGTGCCTGTAGTCCCAGCTACTTAGGAGGCTGACGTGGAAGGATCGCCTTAGCCCAGGAGGTCAAGGCTGCGGTAAGCTGTGATGATACCACTACATTCCAGCCTGGGCAGCAGAGTAAGACTCTGCCTTAGGGGGAAAAAAAAGAAGAAAGAAAAATTTAGCATTAACAACACTCACCTGAAGCCTGCAGCTAGCATTCTTCTGATTTCCCAAGGAAACATATTTCATTCAATAAATCAAGAAAAGTCTATGAAGTCCTCAACAATGATTCCCAAACTCTGGATTCTCTTGAGCCTGTGGAGTTGTTGCTAGAGATCTATGAATCCATATGTGTGCTCAGGATTATCTGGAGACTACAAAAAATAGGCATATTCTAATCATATGTACTTGTAACTCTCAAGTGTATGCGAGTGTTGTTGTGACTGACCAAATACAATCTTAAAAAATATGCTACTAAAACTATGCTGGGTTTTGTCATCATATATTGTATCAGTCATTACAATTTTAAATTAATATACTTTATCTTTTGAGAAGTTTTAGGTTGACAGAAAAATTGAGTAGAAAGTACAGAGTTCTCATACACACCCTTACCCTTTCCACACCCTCCCAGTTTCTCCTATTAATAGAACTTCTTTCATGAGTGTAGAAAGTTTGTCATAGTTGAGAAGTTAATATTGGTACATTATAATTAAAGTCTTTTGTTTACATTAGGGTTACTTTTTGTTTTGTATATTCTACGGGTTTTGACAAATGTGTAATTACATGTATCTGTCATTACAATATCAGACATGATAGTTTCACTGCCTTAAAAATCCTGTGTGCCACCAATTTATCCCTCTCTCTGTCCCCCTGAACCACTGGTCTTTTTACTATTTTATAGTTTTGGCTTTTCCAGAATGCCATGCAGTTAGGATCATACAGTAAGAAGCCTTTTCAGAGTGTTTTTTTTTTTACTTAGCCATGTGTATTTAAGGTTTCTCCATGTTTTTTCATGGATTGAGTCCTCATTTATTTTTATTGCTGAATAATATTCCATTGAATGGATGTACCACAGTTTATCCATTCTTCTATTGAAAGGCATCTGGGATGCTTTCAGGTTTTAGCAATTATGAATAAGGCTGCTACAAATATCCATATGCAGGTTTTTGTGTGGACATAAGTTTTCAACTCATTTGGGTAAATACCAAGAACTGTGATTGCTGGATTGTATGGTAAGAATATATTTAATTTTGTAAGAAACCACCAAACTTTCTTTCAATGTGTCTATTTTGCATTCCCACTAACAAAAAATGAAGGGTCCTGGTGTTCCACATCCTCATCAGCATTTGATGTTATCAGTATTTTGGATTTTCTCCATTTTAATAGGTGTATACTATCATTATGTTTTAATCCGAAATTCCCTAATTACATATGATGTGCAGAATCTTATATGTGCTTAGTTGTCACCTGTATGCCTTTTTTGGTGAGATGTCTGTTCAGATCTTTTGCCCACTTTTTAATTGGGTTGTTTGTTTTCTTATTGTTGGGTTTTAATAGTTCTTTGTGTATTTTGTATTACAGTCCTTTATCTGATATGTGTTTTGCAAATATTTTCTCTCAATCTGTGACTTGTCATTTCATTCTTTTAACACTGTTGTCCTCAGAGTAGGAGTTTTTTTTTTAATGAAATCTAACACCAAATCCTTCTTTCATGGATTGTGCTTTCCCCCCTTCTACTTTTAATTTTAATTTTAAATAGGTGGGATACAATTCAGGGTTAGACATACAAATAGTCACTGTACAGGTAAAGTTTGGGCCTCACTTCGGTCCCCAATTCACCTGGTTTGAGATCAGGTACCCTTATTGCTGAAGTGTGCACCAACCCCCTGGCAGTTTCCCACCACTGCCAGTACCCTTCTTATAGTATTATGATAATTGTTCGGGGTCTGCTTGGCATTGTCTAAGAAGTCATCATCGAATTCAGGGTCATGAAGATTTTCTTCTATGATAGCTTCTAGGAGTTTCATAGTTTGTGTTTAACATTTAGGTCTATGACTCATTTTGAGTTAATTTTTTGTGAAAGGTGTAGAGTCTGGGCCTAGATTCACTTTTTTGAGTGTGGATGTCCATCTGTGCTGGCATCCTTTGTTGAAAAGTCTATCCTTTCTCCATTGAATTGTCTTTGCTCTTTTGCCAAAAATCAGTTAACTATGTTTGCTCGGGTTTATTTCTGGGCTCTATATTCTATTTTGTGTATTTATTTTTGTTATTTTGTCAGTCCCACACTCTTTTGCTTACTGCAGTTTTATAATAAGTCTTGAAGTTAGATATCCACCCACCAACATTTTTCTTCTTTAATATTTTGTTGGCTTCAGAATAACTTGTTCATATCCACAAAGTAACTTGCTATGGTCTTTATTGGGACTGTGCTGAATCTACAGATGAGGTTGGGAAGAACTGACATCTTGACAAATCATATTTTCCTATCCATCAGAATTTTGAAATTTTTCCTCATTAAGATACTGTACATATTTTGTTCAACTTATGCCTAAGAATTTATTCTTTTTTAAATGCTAATAGAAAGGTTATATCATCATTAGAATTTCTAGAGTGAAGACCTATAATATTTTTCAGGTTAAAATGTGGTCTCCATAATCCAAAAGATGAGAAACTACTGGCTTATATGATGTTGGACATATAGTAACTAATGGTAGGGCTCTGAGCTTCTGCTGCCAGGGAGATATCTAGGAGTATTTTTGTGAAATGTCATAGTACACTGTAAAGAGAAATGCCACTTGCAGCTCAGACTCTTAGAAGGAAATAACTTTTTCCATCCCTAAGAGTTCACGGCACTTTTCCCTTGCCATATATCTCATAGAGAGAGAGTGGGTAACAAAGTTAACAGCCTGTGCAGAGAGCAGGTTAGATAAATGAAGAACTATAGCATCAGTCAACCATTCTTTTTCTCTAGTAAAGTAGATCACCTCCACCGTTCTTAGAATAAAGACAAGAATTCTTACCATAGCCTACAAACCTGGAATAATCTGAACCTCTATCCAGCTCTGAAGCCATATATTTGCTCTCTTTTCTGCTTGACCTCATTGGCCTTGCACATTCTATCTTCTTTGCCACACTTCTGCAGGAGGCTTGCATCTGCTGTTTTTTCCCCCTCTTTGGCCAACTCATGTATTACTTCTTTGATCCTTCTAAGCCAGTCTTCTTAAAACACTACTGGGGGGCGTGTGGGGGGCTCCAAAAAACCGGAATTTATTAACTAAAATGTGTATTTATTCTGACATGTTTAAACTTCAGTCACCTTCAAAGTATTCTCCGTTCAATGCAAACGCCTATCGAGATACTTTTTCCACTGCTCAAAACAGTTTTTGAACTCGCTGGTTTTGATGCATTTTAGTGCTTCTGTCATTTTTTTTTTTTTGATTTGTGTGTTTCACCTCTTCCACACTGGCAAAATATTTCCCTTTGAGGACTTTTTTCATCTGGGGAAACAAACAAACAAAAGTTGCTCAGGGCGAGATTGAGTGAATAGGGAAAATGGGGCATGGGGGATCATGCTGTTTTGGGTCAAAAATTGCTGATCATTCAGCGTGGTGTGGGCATGTGTGCTAATAAATCACCCAACATGAAATGAGCAAATGCATTGAAAGAATTTCCAGAAAAAATTCACTAAAGCAGAATGCTAACCTCTCACAACAGCTCTAGCTGGCACACTGATGCCAATGTGTTCCTAAAACACTTACTTACCTAGTGGGTGAAGCCTGTACTTACAAGAGTCCTACCCTCCAAAAGATAATTCTATTTGGGGTTTTTTTTTTCTTTTTTTTGGTCGCCTCTTATATATACTTTTAAGCACTTATTATATTGTGATTTTTGCATGTATTTGAGTGATTAGCTGATTACTAGACCATAAGTTCCACAAGGGTAGGCACTCTCTTTTGTGCAGCATTATGGTCTCAGTGCCATAATTCCTGGGTAGATGAATGATTGAGTGACTATCCTACAAAATAAGGAACTGTATATATTTCTCACTTTAGAGTACAGGAACCATTCATTTGTTCCAAAGGAGTCTTCTAGATATTATGATAGATATAGATTACTCAGTATTGGTGATTCTCCACCCAAACAATATAATCAATATCCCGGTTTCTTCACCCACTAAGTAAGTGTTCTAGGAACACATTGGCATCAGTATGCCAGCTAGGGCTGTTGTGAGAGGTTGCACTTGGCTTCAGTAATTTTTTTCTGGCGATTCTTTCAATGCTTTTGCTCATTTCATGATGGGTGATTTATGAGCACACCTGCCCACATCATGTTGAGTGATCAGCAATTTTTGACCAAAACGGGTGAGACTGAGTCATTAACTTCCTTCATAGGATGTTGTCTTGTCTTAGTGAAGCTTATAGCAGTTTGGAAAAACATTAATTTAATTTGTAAAGCTTATTTGAGGAACACTTTAAACATGTCTACCATGTGCCACGTGCTGTCTTAGATGAGAACCACATGTGGAGCCTCTCAGCCACAGTCTCCATCTCAGAAGACTGACGTTACAGTTGAGAAGGATGCTTATCAAGTCAAACACCAAACAGATTGGTCAGGGTGGCGTCATTGTGGGAGACTTACAGACTGTTTGCTTTGGGGCCCAATTCAGTCTGCCTAGTTGTGTTTTTGGTTTCTGTTTTCTGGCTGTAGAGTTTTCTTTATAAAATTTCTTGACCTAAGTGATTTAGGCGGATCCTGGGCACTGTGTTCCCTTAGTCTTCTGCCAGACCCTACTGTCTCATAATTGAACTGGAATTCCTTGTGTTTCCGCTGCTTGCTTGCCCCCTAATTGCATTCAGTTTCTGATCCTTGATTGGGTCTAGTCTCCCTCTGGCCAGCAAGAGGGAACACTCCTATTTTGTGCAAGGAACTGTGGGAGACACAGAGTTCAAACATGAGGGCCCTGATGTCTAAGAACTCACACTTCAGTCAAGGAAATGACATATATATAAATGGTGAGAACACTGACTCAGAGTGCTTACAAAAGCAGCTGTGAGAAGTGACTGGAGCACACACTTATAACCCTTGTGTTTGTTGCTCCTGTTCACAGTGTGGTGGAGGGATGGGAAGAGGTGAGATAAGATTGCTATGTAAGCCCTTAGCCTGTCCTCATTTAGTGAAATTAACTATTGCTGTGTTACCCTGGATAAGTTACTGCAACTTCAGCTCATTGAGCTATAGATTCTATCACTAGATGTTGGAGGTGATATCAGGGGGCAATAGAATTGCGAGATTTAAAAACAATGCATGTGAAAATGCTTGGCATGCTATTTCATATAGAAGAAACAACCATTCAACATAAACAATTTTTTGTTTGTTTGTTTTTTGAGTCAGAGTCTCACTCCATTACTCAGGCTGGAGTTCAGTGGCACGTTCACAGTCACCCCAGTGTCGACCTGCTGGGCTCAGGCGATCCTTCTGCCTCAGCATTCCAAGTATCCAGAACTCCAGGTGTGCATTACATGACCATCTAATTTTTTCATTTATTATAGAGACGAGGTCTTGCCAAGTTGTCCAGGCTGGTCTCGAACCCACAGGCTCAGGCAATCCTCTCGCCTTGGCCCCCCAAAGTACTGGGATTACTCAACATAAACAATTTATCTTGACTCTGAATCCTGCTTTATAGAGACCTTTATAGAGACTGTTGCAGAATATGTTTTGGCAACTATTGGGCCCACCTTTCATAGAAAGCCTCAGTAGAGGATCGGGCAATCTTCATTCCTTCCCAGTCATCAACTGCATTGAACATTCTGTGCCGGCAGCAGGCCTGGCCATGTGACCTCTTCTCTTTGGCTGTTCCTACTGGCAAGCTATGAATAGCAAGAGACACCCTCCATAATGCCAAGACCTTTTCCCAAGGAACCCGGCAGGAAAAATGTTCTGTGTCTTTGCAAAGTCTGACCCTTTTCTGGGGCCAATTCTGCTGAAGATACAGAGAACCTAATTGTTTTATGTTCTTCAGGTCCCCTTGTTGGTGGTCACTTAAATCCTCCTTTACTGTAATGAATGAAATGCTTCAAAGAGTCAGCATCTGACAATCCCAATGGTTTCAGGAACACCAAGAGTTGCAGGTTTATAGGTTCAGAACAAGAAGGTATCTTGAATTTATTTATCTAACCCCCATAGTTTACAGCTGCAGAAAATGAAGCTCAAATAAATATAGCAAGTGGCAGACTTCAATCTCTTACCTTCTAGGCCTGAGCCTCTTCTGTGATACCATGCTGCTTTCCATGTGTGGAAAGAAACATCGAGTGTGAATGTGTGTGTGTGTGTGTTGGGGGGTCCACTTGTGTCAGTTATTACAGATGATAGAACATCAGACTCAGTCACTGGAAAAAATATGTGTGTTTTAGGGTGTGTGGGGAGACAATTCATTAGCTTGTGTAGCTGAGACATCCCCAGGACATCTGACTTTGGCAATGCTCTTGGGATCTGATTTTGCTCTCTCCATCTCTTAGATCCTCTTCCTGTACATTTCTGCACTCTGAGACTTTCTTTTTCCTCAATAAGACATCCAAAAGTTTCAGGGCTAAGTCCTTTTAGAATAATGTGCAATGGGGGAACTAAGAAAGTTCAGCCTTATCTGCAAAAATTCCAAGGTTCATTCTGATTGAACTTCTTATATCACATGTTTTCTCATGGGACAATCACTGGGACTGGAGACTGTGATGTGCTGATTGAATCAGGCCTGTGGCATGTGCTCCACCCCCGGGATGGGTGAGTCTTACTCAAACTCTGTGGACTGAGAGTAGGATGCTACGAGAAAGGTGAAATGGGACTCTGTGGTAAAAAAGTAAAAAAAAACAACAAAAAACTTCTATGTCTGATAATAAATTTCATTTATTATGTATTAGATTTGTCAAATCTTTCATCTCCCCAAAGTAGGGAGTACTTTCATCTCTAGCAAATATTGTGTGAAACTGTGACAGTAGAAATTGACTCAGAAAGAATGAGTGAAGTGGAGGTTCTAGGTTTAGGTAACATGGCATTCCATTGTTGATCAGCTAACCCAGGTTTTATTCTGCATGTATTTCTATTAAATAAAAATGTTTAAATATATTCTATGTATTTTTTTGTAGTAGTCGTAAATGAGACTGCCTTTCTGATTTGGTCCTCAGCTAGATTATTATTGGTGTATAAAAACATTACTGATTTATGATGTTTATTTTGCATCCTGGAACTTTACTGAATTCATTTATCGCTTTGAAGAGTTTTTTGGAGAAGGCAAAAGATCTCTCTAAGGAGAACTAAAATCCACTGATGAAAGAAATCATAGATCATACAAATATTCCAGGTTCATGGATTGGAAGAATCAATATTGTTAAAATGATCATACTGCCCAAAGTAATCTACAGATTCAATGCAATTACATCAAATTGCCAACAACATTTTTCACAGAATTAGAAAAAAAAAATCTTGAAACATATATAGAACCAAAAAAGAGCCCAAAGAGCCAAAGCAATCCTAAGCAAACAAAACAAAACCCAAAAGACAAACAAAAAGCTGGAGGCATCATATCATCTAGCTTCATATTATACTACAAGGCTATATTAAGCAAAACAGCAGGGAACTGATATACAAATAGATACATGGAACAGAACTGAAAATGCAGAAATAAAGTCACATACCTACAACCAACTGATCTTCAACAAAGTCAACAAAAATATACAATGGAGAAATGACAACCTTTTCAATAAATGGTGCTGAGAAAATGGAATAGCCATGCAGAAGAATACAACTGGACCCACACTCCCACCATATATAAAAATTAACTCAACATGGAATAAAAACCTAAATTTTAGACCTGAAACTATAAAAACCCTAAAGGAAACCTAGGAAAAACTGTTCTTGACACTGGCCTATGCTAAGAATTTATGACCAAGTATTCAAAAGCAAATGCAACAAAAACAAAAATAGACAAATGAGACTTAATTAAACTAATAAACTTCTGCACAGCAAAATAAACAACCCACAGAATTTTTAAAAAATGTAAACTATGCATTTGACAAAGGGCTAATAACCAGAATCTACAAGGAACTCAAACACCTCAACAACAACAACAAAACCCCCAAAAGTCCATTGAAAAATGAATAAAAGACATGAAAAGATATTTTTCAAAAGAAGACATACACATGACCAACCAATGTGTGAAAAAACAATATCACTAATCATCAGAGAAATGCAAATCAAAACCACTATGAGATGCCATATACCAGTCAGAATGACTATTATTACAAAGTCGAAAAACAACAGATGCCGGTGAAGGTGTGGAGAAATGGGAATGCTCATACACTCTTGGTGGGAATGCAAATTAGTGTAACCTCTTTAAAAAAACAGTATGGTCATTTCTTAAAGAAATACAAACAGAACTACCATTTGACCTAGCAATCCCACTACTGCGTATCTACCCAAAGAAATCATTATATAAAAAAGATACTTGCACAATTCACAATAGTGAAGATATGGAATCAACCTGAGTTTCCATCAATGGATTGGATAAAGAAAATTATATATATATATATAATACACACACACACACACACACACACACATATACACACACACAACACTGTGGAATACTAATCAGCCATAAGAAATAAAATCATGACTTTTGCAGCAACATAGATGGAATTTGAGGCATTAGTCTAATATTGCATGTTCTGACTTATAAGTGGAAACTAAACAATGGATACTCATGTACATATAAAGTGGATAAATAGGTATGAAGGACTACAAAAGGTTGGAGGGTGAAAGGGGAAGTTTGAAAAAATTACCTATTAAGTACAATGTTCGCTATTTGGGTTTTGGGTACTCTAAAAGCCTAGTTGTCACCACTACACAATATAAGCTTGTAAGAAATCTGCACTTGTACCTACTAAATATATAAAAACTTAAATTTAAAAAATGACACAAGCATGCAAAGATAAAAATAAGTGAACAAATAAAAACTCAAGGACCTAGTTTTTCAAATTGCTAAGAAATTCTGATTAAACGTATTCCAACATAGGACATGGACTATTGTAACCTTATGAGGAGATTGCTTGGTGCTTGGGAACATATAACCCTCTCACTGACCATCAGTTTATCATCTTTTTAAAAAATGTTTTTTATTTTAAAGATTTGGGATACAATTCAGGGTTAGATATACAAATGTTCATTATGCAGGTACCCTTGTTGATGAGATGTACCCCACTTCCCCTGGAAGTTTCTCACTACTGCCAATTTTGCCCCCCATCCCTGGCAGTTTCTCATTACTGCCAATCCTTTTCTTATAGTATTAAGTTCAAGTTAAAGTTCTGCTTATGATTGAGAACATGTGATATTCTGTTCGATGTTTCTGTGATAGATCACTCAGTATTATAGACTCTAAGTCCATCCGAGTTGCTGTGAAGTTCATAATTTTGTTCTTCTTTGTGGCTGTGTAATATTCCATCGTGTATACATACCACATTTTTTTATCCAGTCCTGTTTCAGTGGGCAGCATGGTTGGTTCCATGTTTTTGCTATTGTGAACAATGCTGCAATAAACATGCATGTGCAGGTATCTTCTGCATAGAGTGATTTGATTTCCTCCAGGTATATTCCCAGTCAGGGGACTGCAGGGTCATATGGAAGGTCAATTTTTAGATCTTTTAGGAATTGTCATATTGTTTTCCACAGAGGTTGTACTCGTTTACACTCCCACCAACAGTGTGGAAGTATTCCCTTTTCTCCACCTCCTATCCAGTGTCTGTTGTTTTTGAGTTGTTGATGATAGCCATTCTGACTAGAGCTAGGTGGTATCTCAATGTGGTTTTAATTTGCATTTATTTGATGACTGGTGAGGCTGAGCATTTTTTCTTGTGTCTGTTGGCTGCTCGTATGTCTTCTTTTGAGAAGTGTCTATTCATATCTTTTTCCCACTTTGTAATGTGGCTGTTTGTTTTTTTTCTTTTTGGCACATTTGAGTTCCTTGTAGATCCTAGATGTTAGGCCTGTGACCGATATACAGTTGGCAAATATTTTTTCCCAGTCTGTGGGCTGTCTCCTCGCTCTCTTGATGGTTTCTTTGGCTTTGCAGAGCTTGCCAGTTTGATGAGGTCCCCCTTGTCTATCTGATCTCATATGGCATGGGTACTTGGGATTTTAGTCAGGAATTGATTGCTAGTTCCAGTTTCCTTAATGGTGTCTCCTGCATTTTCTAAAGTACTTATAGTTTGAGGTTTTTATATTTAGGTCTTTGATCCATTTAGAGTTGATTTTTGTGTATGGTAATAGGTAGGAGTCTTATTTTAATCTTCTGCATGTTGTTAGCCAGTTTTCCAAGCACCATTTACTGAATAGGTTCTCCTATCTCCATGGTTGGTGATGGAGGCTTTGTCAAAGATGAGTTGGTTGAGAAATTGAGGTTTTGCTTCTGGAATCTCTATCCTGTTCCATTGGTCTATATGCCTGTTCTTGTACCAATACCAGGCTGTTTTGATTATTGTAGCTTTATAATAAAGTTTAAAGTCTGGGAGTATAATACCTCTTGCTTTTTGTTGTTGTTGTTGTTTGTTTTGTTTTTTGTTTTTGCTGAGGATTGTTTTGGCTATTCGTGGTCATTTATGTTTCCATATGAATTCCTGTATTGTCATTTCCAGGTCTGAGAAGAATGCTGCTGGTAATTTAATGGGTATTACACTAAATCTGTAGATTGCCTTGGGTAGAATGACATCTTAACAATGTTGATTCTTCCAATCCATGAGCATGGAATATTTTTCCATTTGTTTGTCTCATCTTTGATTTCTTTGAGCAGTGTTTTATAGTTTTCATTGTATAAGTCTTTCACATCTCTGGTTAGGAAGATGCCAAGGTATTTCATTTTTTTTGTGGCCATTGTTAATGGGATTGTGCTTTTTATTTGGGTTTCTGTTTGTTTATTGTTGGTGTATAGAAGTGTGACTGTCTTTTGTACTTTATTTTATACCCTGAGACTTTGCCAAAGTCCATTATCAGTGCAAGGAAGTTTTTGACAGATTCTCCTCAGTTTTTGAGGTATAGAATCATGTCATCTGCAAAGAGGGATAACTTGATTTCCTCTTTTCCTGTTTGGATACCCCTGATCTCCTTCTCTTGTCTGATTTCTCTAGCTAGGACTTCCAAAACTATGTAGAAAAGGAGGGGTGAGAGTAGGCATCCTTGTCTTGTTCTGACTTTTGGGGAAATGGTCTCAATTTTTGTCTGTTTAGCAGTATGTTGACTGTGGGTTTCTCATAGATGGCTCTAACTATTTTGAGGTATATTCCATCTATGCCTAGGTGTTCAAGGGTTTTTATCAAGAAGGGGTGCTGGATTTTATTGAAAGCTTTTTCCACATCTAATGATATAATCATGTGGTTTTTGTTTTTACATCTGTTGATGTATTTAATTATGTTTAAGGTCTTGCGAATGTTAAACCAGCCCTACATCCCAGGGATGAAGCCTACGGTCGTGGTGGATGATTTCTGAGATGTGTTGTTGGGTCCCCGCTTATTATCTTCTAAAAATCAGGTAACAGCTAATACTTGCACCGTTTGTGACGTACTTTCATGACAACTACTGTACAATATGAGTAAAGGCAGAGTACTGCCTCTCCCCATTCTACAGACAGGTAAGTGAGGCTGAAAGAGGTGAACAATTTGCCAGAAGTCACTCAGTGGTCATATGGGAAGTCAAACCAGGCCCTTTGACCCCAGAGACCATTGTTTAATTCCAACACTTTGTGGTTTCTCTGGGCAAATGTCAACAGTTTTTGTAATTTCCCATTTTAAAGGGAAACATCATATTCAAAATTCAAATCAGCATTAACAATTCACATTCTATTTACTATTGGATAGGTGAAATATTTAAAAGGCATGACATCAAATTTTAGCAAGAGTTTAAGAAAACAGCTTCACTGGGTGTGGTGACTCAAGCCTGTAATCCCAGCACTTTGGGAGGCGGAGGCAAGAGGACTGCCTGAGCCCGAAGGTTTGAGACCAGCCTGGGCAACATGGTGAGAGCTCATCTCTACAATTAAAAAAAAAAAAAAATTAGCCGGGTATCATAGCACGAGCCTGCAGTTCCGGCTACTTGGAAGACTGAGCTGGAAGGATCACCAGAGCCCAACATTATGACACCGGGGTGGCCATGAGCATGCCACTGCACTCTGGCCTGAGCAAAGGAGTGAGACTCCAGCTCGAAAGAAAGAAAAGAAAAGAAAAGAAAGAAAACAACATCTCTCATATACTGTTGTTTGAGTCTGCAAATTGGTAAAATATCTTTGTAGTCAAATTTGGAAGTTATCTTTTTTTTTTTGAATTGGAGTCTCACTTGATTGCCCAGTTGGAGTACAGTGGCACGCTCTCAGTCACCCCAGCGTCAACCTGCTGGGCTCTGGCGATCCTTCCGCCTCAGCTGTCCTAGTAGCCAGAACTACAAGCCTGTGCTGCTTTGCCCAGCTAATTTTTGATTTATTGTAGAGAGGAGGTCTCACCAAGTTGCCCGAGCTGGTCTCAAAGGCAGTTATCTTTTAAAATAAAAAATATGGCATGTTTTGGGTGTGTTTGTAAGGAGGCACATAAATGTTCACCGCAGCATTTTTTGTAGTAGAGAAGATAATAGGGACTACCTAAAGTTCTAGTCATAGGGGAGTGGCTTAACTGTGCAGAGTGATAAGGTAGAATAGGATGTTTCTACTACATCTATGGCAGTCAGCATGGCTAGATCTCTACCACATGTTTAGTTAAGACTAATTGCAGAATAATATACACAACAATAGGGTGTGTATATATATATATATATCTCCTATACTGTGTGTGTGTGTGTGTGTGTGTGTGTGTGTGTGTGTGTATACATACAGTATTTTTCTTCTTTTTTTTTGAGTCAGGGTGTCATTCTGGCTCGAGCTGGAGTACAGTGGCAGGATCTTGGTTCACTACAGCCTCCACCTCCTGGACTCAGGCAATCCTCCCACCTTAGCTTCCTGAGTATCTAGGATTACAGATGTGCACTGCTATGCCCAGAGAACTTTTTGATTTTTTTGTAGAGACAAGGTCTCACTATGTTGCCCAGGCTGGTCTCAAACTCCTGGGCTCAAATAATCCTCCAAAGTGCTGGGATTGCAGGTGTGAGCCATTGTGCCTGGCCCAAACTACAGTGTTTCTGTATGCATATAAATTAATTGCATAGAGAGACTAAAATGATACTCCAAGCTAATAACAGTGGAGGTGGGGAGAAAAGTCAGAAAGGTTGGGTGTTAGTGGGAAATAGACCAGGACTGGGGCAGTCAAGAGGATGCTTGCTTTTAACTTGTGACTTTTTAACAGTAAGAATGTATTTCTATTCTATTTGCATAATTCAAAATATTAAAATATAACATAACACAAGGTATCACTAAAACATACTAAACCATTTGAATGAATAAATGCTTTATTGGTAGCTGAGTTGAGAGATAAAAAATATGCTGACCTCCTTCAGAGCCTTCTGATTGTAACAAATACTTATCAAGAGCTTGCTCAGTACACGGTAGCCTTCAACCCTTTGATAAATTTATAGATTCAGAGAACTTGAATGCTAGAAAAAGTATAGATATTACTGACGCTCTCCTACAGTGAAGCAGGCTACTAAGGACCAGTGTCCAGTTACCTTTCCTGTATTTCCCCTGCCTCAAGGTGATCCATTTGGGAGTCAGATCAGAACTTGTGATGTTATGACATATATATATTGGTTTATGTCCACACTTCTTGTCTCATAACTCCCACAGCCCTTGTCATGGTCTTTTTTGTAATGCTGGGTATGCTAGTCCTCGAGAGCAGGTGTTAGAAATCAACCTCTGTGAACCTCTGCCCTCCTTTCCCCTTGCCTTTCTGGTTGTGGATCTTTTTATGTTGTTTTTGTTTTTTTGAGACAGTGTCTCACTCTGTCGCCCAGGCTGGAGTGCAGTGTGCGATCATAGCGCACTGCAACCTTGAACTCCTAGGCTCAAGTGATCCTCTCATCTCAGCCACCTGAGTAGCTAGGACTACAGGCAAAAGCCACCATGCCTGGCTACTTCTTAACTTTTTTTTTGTAGAGATGAGGTCTAGCTGTGTAGCCCAGCCTTGTCTCAAACTCTTGGTCTCAAATGATCCTCCTGCCTCAACATCCCAAAGTCCTGATATTTAAAGGCATGACCTACTGCACTGGTCCTTAATTGTGGATCTTAAGGCCCTTCCCAGAGGGAGTTCCACCTTATACTCTGGGGAAAGAAATGCTGATGTCATGAAGTCTTCATAAAAACCTTAGAGGACTGAGTTTAGAGAGTCTCTAGATGACTGAACATATGGAAGTTTCTGGAAGGTGGTGCACCTAGGGAGGACATGGAAGCTCTGTGTACCTTCCCCCATACCTTGCCCTACACATCTCTTCATCCGTATCCTTCATAATGTCCTTTATAATAAACCAGCAAATATGTTTCCTTGAGTTGTGTGAGCTGCTTCAGCAAATCAGTGGAACCCAAAGAGGGGGTGGTGGGAACCCTAACTTGAAGCCAGTCAGTCCGAAGTTCCAGAGGCCCTGATTTGTGACTGGTGTCTGGTGAGGAGGGCGGTGCAGTCTTATGGGACTGAGCCCTCATCCTGTGGGATCTGACACTATCTACAAGTAGTGTCAAAATTTAATCAGAGGGCGCCCAGCTAGTGCCCACTGCCTGGTGTGTGGGGGAAAACCCAAACATTTGGTCACACAAGTCTTTTCCTGTGTTGATGATTGTTGTTGTGGTCATGTGAGAATAAAGGAAAAACACTGAGAGCTTTCCCAAAGTAGAGTCATGGGCCTGGGAATCCATCTCTTAAAGCCTAAGGGTTTTGCCTTTGTAGTGTGAAGAGAGAGTACAATATTTGAATGTGAATATTTCCTTCCCTGCTTTCTTATAAGAATCAAATCAGTCAGTGATTATGAAATTATTAGGGAGTTGGCAAACATGATAAAAATGATAGAGATTGATGTCATTTCTCATTTCCATTTTTCTGAGCCTCAGTGTATTGAAGTGACTTGTGACCAAGGACACTCAGCTGTAGGACAACTTGGGCTCTGTCTTTGTTGTAGTGCTGGTGACACTTTGCAATAATGCCCAAACTACATTGTGCACAAACTGTGAATGTGCCTGTTTCCCTTGTATGTTCACAAATGTTGCTCTCTAGCAAATGTCACAATGTAATTCACAGTGGTAGAGTTATGTCAAGTCAGAGGTCAGACCCTAGTCATCTTCTTATCCTTGCACCTAATGCCTAGCAGGCCTATGAAACTTTCTGGACTCAGATTCCTCTTCTCTAAATAAGGAGCATAGGCTAGGTTGCTGATAATCCCTTTCAGCTCCGAGGTTCTGTGATTTCAAGATCTAAGTCTTCACTTCAGCCACACTGGCCATCTTTAACAAGGTGATCAACTCCTCACAAATCCTCCAAAGCCTGGAAAATTCAACTGGATGAGAAGCTGAAGAATTAGCCAGTCCTTCCATGTTGTAGGGAGTAAGGAGGTTTCTGTAGGAACTTTAATTGTCATGTTCTTGGCTGATGCCGACCTGGAAGTAATAACACCTTGTTCAAAGGGCTTCCCAGACATCATCTCTCTGTTCCTCACCATCTTCTGTGGAGGGTGGCTGAGGACAGCTCTCATTATCATTCCCTGGCACACCCCACACCAGGGTTAAGTGGTTTTCCTACAACCATCGGGCGGCAGAGTCAGGCACAGGGCCCATGTCATCAGACATCTAGCCTTCCAGCTTGCACATTGCCTCATGCAGCTTTCAGGATTGACTATTTTCCCTTGTGGAGAAGAGCAGAATTGCCATCACTAGGATAATGTCTTGAGACATTCAGTGGGGAGTACCAGAAAGAAGACTCCCCTCTCCTTCTCCAGGCTAGTGCAGTTGATGGTGCATTAACTGACTACAGAGAAAAATTTGAGCATGGAGTGACTCATCTTATGGAAGAATATGTCAATAAATCAAGAGATATTTATGGATGCCAGGGTCAATATGTGGGGACTTTGGAAGTCTGGTGCAGTGGTTTTAATTAATCTAGTGTACCGTAGGCTTGGTAGGTATTGTGCTTCCATAGACTTTAATTGGGCCATCTCACTCACTCCTTGATTACTTAATACATGATAAAATTAATATTATGAAAGCCAGGAGAAAGAACTAGCCTTGCAGTTTCATTCAAGATCTGGGTTTCATTCAAGCATGATGTATTCTGGTCTCATGGACTATTAGGAAAATTACTTAATCTCTGTATTCTTTAATTTCCCCATTCATGAAAATGGGTAATACCTGGCTCATCAATTTGTTAGAAGGAAGAAATAAGAGAATATCTAAGCCATAATTTTACAAATATTGGGGATACTTGATAGTGCTAGGACATACCCAAAGTATTTCTGGGATATCAACTTTAGCAAACATTTTGGGGAAATTTATTTTATATCAAAATAAACATTATTGATCATAAAATAGCTTGCCAAAATTTAACATATTTTAAAAATAAACATTTTAAAGGTAAGTTTCACCTTGCCCAGGGATAGAAGAACTGAGAATGATCTTCTACCTCCAAATCCTAGAGGGTAGAATTTCTCCTTCTTCTTCTGTTGGGTGCCATTAGAAATACTGGGTGAGTATGTGGTTTCTTTCACCCATGCCAGCTCTGGCATGTCTCTCTTTCTTTTCTCTCTTCTTTCTCTAATAAACTTTGTTTGGAAAAAAAAAAGAAATACTGGGTGAACCTGTGTGAGGAATGTTTAAATGGTCCATCCCTTTGATTTTTCTGAATTATATTGTGTCAAATTTGATGACATAGATGATATTTATTCTGGTTCTTGTACCAATGATTTTGCAACTTTAAAAAAATTGTCCTCAGTTTTTATCAAGTATCAATATAATAGAGAGTTGTATGGAGAATGTTTCTTCATTGCCCGCAAAACCAGTGCTGAAGGTCTGGTCCTTTGTATTACTTAGTATCTGTTATAAAAGGATGCAGGTGATAAAACTCTTTCACATTTTCTTCCCAGTAGAATATTGTCTCTTCTGAAGAATGAATAGTAGTGCTTTTGATCACATAATCAAATCCAGTCAACTCATCACTTTTCTCTTTTTGCCATGGCAATCAGGAAGCTCAGTGCTATTTTATTCTTATATTTAGTAACAAGTATACCTGAGGTGCCTGGCATGATCATTTCCTTTCTTTCATACGGTGGCAGGTCTGTATGTTTAACTATCTGGTGCTTTTACTCCAAGTCTTCTTCAGGTTTTTTGTTTGTTTATTTCAAGAAATAGGTAGGGTAACAACAATAAGAAAACCAACTCTGAGATAACTTTTTTCCTGAAGCAAGCGTGGAGGTGCTAAGACTCACATTTAAAATATAAAATTAAATAACTTCAGAGATGAGGTCTGAGGCAAGCTTGTGAAGGAGCCTGGATTTGCCTGTGGGGTCTTTGAACTATCCAGTAAAACAGCTCCTCATAGAAAGAGCTTCATAGCCAGGTATGGTGGCTGACACCTGTAATCCCAGTACTTTGGAAGGCCAAGGTGGGAGAATTGCTTGAGCCCAGGAATCTGAGACCAGTCTATACAGCATAGCAAGACCTCATCTCTTAGAAAAAATAAAAATTATCTGAGTGTGGTGGTGCATCTGTAATCCTAGTTACTCGGGAGGCCAAGGCAGAAGGATTGTCTGTGCCCAGGAGGTCGAGATTGCACTCATACCACCGTATTCCAGCTTGGGAGACAGAGTGAGATACCGACTCAAATAAAAAAAAAAGTTTTGCACTTATGACTCCCTCTCATCCCTTTCCAATAAGGTTCCTTCCCAGCCTGTTGTTCTATGGCAGCCAGTCCCCCACCCCAGCATGTGCAGACCAGGTACGTATTGTTCAAGCCCGCATTCTCTTTCTCCCCATTCCTGGCTCTGCTGCACACTCCTGCTAGCCTGGCATCAACAGGCATGAGTGTGTCCCAAAGACAAATTCTTCTCAAACTTTCCACCCAGGTATTCCTGATGACAAAAAAGAGAGAGTGACTTGGAGGTAGAGTATCAATCACATTTCCTAGCCCTGTACCATCCCTAGTCCTAGGACCATGAACCTCAGGACTGTGATCTTCTTTGGGGACGAGGAACCAGGGGACAGATGAGCCAGGGCCTGGAAGCAGACTTTGAGCCTTTGCACAGGGAATTTCAGGGTTGCAAGTACCCAGGTTTTAGTCTGGAAGTGAGAGGAGGGTTCCAGGTGCACATCCACCTTCTTACCTGCCGAGGAAGGTCAGAGCTGGGCTCCTTAGGCATGGGGCCTAGAGCAGGGGTTGTGGTTGCCAGATTCTACTGTTATCTGGCAACTCTCGTGCTTAGAAAGACTGACTGCCTGTGTCATCAAAACTGTCCCCATCTCTGTCCGCTTCAGTCATGGGATCCTAGAATGTTAAAGTTAGAAGCAATCATGAAGACCAACTGTCCAACTCCTTATTTTAAAGAAAAGAATGTTGCAAACTGGAGAGGCCATTAACTTGCTCAAGTACTCTAAGTCGTTTTCTAAGTATCTGTGCCAAATCTTCTGAGGATGGGGTTAAAGAGAGAGAGAATAATTCATAATATATGCAATGACGATGGCATAGCCAGATTCATGGGGTTTAATATGTCTGTGATTAAAAATTCCTAGAAGTTGCTGATGAACAAGGTATATGAGAAATGAAAGTTAGGAAAGAAAAATTATATCCAACTTCCACTGTTAAAAAAAAAAGTATTTTCCCCCTTGGGTATATTGTATTCACTCAAATGTGCTATTGCACAGCAGAGATAAAAATTAATAGCTTTGTTTCCTGTGATCTCTTTATCAGCCAAAGTACAGGACTATAGCTCTCAGTTATTTTAATGGAAAAACTGAAGTTGTATTATCAGGTGATAAGGCTGTGTCAGGTGTTATTTTATTCTCTTATCTCTCTTGTTCAAGGTGAGGTGTTCGAGCCCTGACGGATGAGCAGGGCTATGGTGACTGTGATGTTTCCTGAGCCTTGATCTTACTTCGCTTTTTAAGATAACTGTGGCAAGTGAGAGGGGCCTCTGGAGCTGCTGATTCTGAGCACAGATCCAAGAGAAGGCTTTGATCCTTGTCCTAGGACAAGTAGCTTGGAGGCTTTGCAAACTCGGGCACTTGGCCTTGGCTACCTGCACTGCAGACCCTGTCATGACTCCTCCAGGAGAATTGATTCAGCAAAAACTGACTGGTGATGTTCCTAGTGCTAGGTTTGATAGCCAGAAAATGATGAGTTGTGCCAGACCCTGCTACCTTTGAGACGCTCACAGTCAGATCACGTGGGAAAGAGGCTTAGTCACATCCTTCTCCGGGCTTCCAGGACACATTGTACTTATCCACACTTTGGCTTCTGTCATGGTGTGTGATCATTTATTTGTCTGCATAACTGTTGTTGTTGGTTTTTTTTCCTACTGGAATGTGCATACCCCTATGAAGAAAATACCATACCTTAGCTGTGGTATTATGTCCATCTTCAGCACCACAGGCAAAGCATCACAAATGTTTATATTCTAAATTAATGTGTAAGTACATATCATTCATTCGTTTGTTTTGCAGCCAGTGTCTGTTGCTTATTTCCACTGTAGAACACTACCTCTAATCAGGCCTCTTACTGATATCAGAGGTTTCAAAAAGGAGTTGCTTTTTTGGGAGTGTCAGGTATGTCTCAGGAAGCAGGACATAAAACTCCTGCCTTGGCTACCTTGTCACTCACACAGGCCCCTGGCTTTTCATCCTTTGTCAGCCTTAGTGGTGGTCCAGGACTGGCAGTGGGGCGAGAGAGTCCCTTTGCATGTTGTAAGATGAGTGCTGGCCATCAGTGAGTCAGGCTGGGCTCTGACTGTCCAAGTTCTGCCCTTCTTAGACATGGGATGGGGGAAGGTCGTGTCCCATTTTTGAGCCAGGTTATTTCATCTGGAAATGGGTGTTAGTGAAACCCTATCTTGCCTGCTTCACAAGATTGTTGAGAAAGTTATATGAAAATGGCTGTGAATAGTAAAAACTTCAAAAGGGAAAGAAATGATTATTAGGAAATTATAATAATAGAGGGAGGCTTCCTCTTCACTCTATTCTAGGATACTTCACGTGCATTGGGGAAAGGTTTCCAACCCAGGCGTGCCCTGCCCTCCTCTTTGTATGTGGAATCATTATTTCTCTACTTATTATATTACAGAACTCTGGAGGAGAGACTTGGAGAACAATGGGACCACATCCCCAAACTGCCATCACACGACAGCATGCATATTTCACCTGGGACCCACAAGCAGCTCAAGGAAGAATGCCTCTCCAGCAAGAGCTTTCTTGTGGGGATTTGATGCTTATTGCTAAAGAGCCAGTGAAAGTATTTTAGACCGCATGACTCAGTCCCTGGAGAGGCTCATTCCCATCTTAAAATCAAGGGATAAGTAGAAGCAAGGCAAGTCACAGGAAGCTGTCCACATAAAAGACAGCATTGATCAAAATATAATCCTAGAATTCTCTCACTCTTGTTGGATGGAATTGAAATAATGATGGTATCTCATTTCAGCTCCAAGATTGAAACTCTGTAGTCTGGGATCCAGGGAATGACTCTGCAGGGGTGATGTTGGACAGGTCATTTGATCTCTTCAGGTTTCCAGGCCCTTATCTGCCAAATAATCAGACTGATTAATTCCCAAGGTTCTGACTGGCTGTGCCATTTCTGATTCTGTGATATCCCACGAATGGTTTGTGATACCTGGATGCTCTTATGAGAATGTATAGTCAGGTAGCTCTTGTCCTATGGTACCCCTAATTTATCTCCAGAAGGCCTGTGAGCCCTGTCTCCACAGGAGACTTCACTTATCCATTTGCAGGCCTGGGGAACCAACAGCTGCTGTCCTGCTCCTCCAGGACCTGACTCTGTGTTAGCATTGGTCCCTGTTGGGTTGAAGTTGCTGCATACTGGACTAGGAGGACAAATGCAGTTGTAGCAGAGCTCAGCTATGACTCACTTATGCCACCAAGGACCAACTCCAATAAGCCTTCTTATGAAGCCTCTGATCCTTATCCAGAAGATACTGTCTCTCCTCTGGATGTTTCCTACAGCACTCTACCGGCCCTGATCTCTTTCTCTGTGGCCCAGTAATTAACCATGCCCTCCTCTTAGTCTCCTTGACAGTCTGTGAGTATGGTAGGGACAGGCAAAATACTCTGACTTCCCACAGATCCCAAGCAGGGTTTTGTATCTGGTAGGTGATCAATAAATATGCATCAGTGACCTGAGAAATTTGAGATTGAGATTTGAACTAGATATTCATTTATGATATACATATCTAACAAATACATTTCTATGATCTTTCTGGTGCTTGGTTAATGATTCTTAGCCCAGGGATCTGTTTAGATAATAATGGGATTAAGGTGGAATTAGATAGAGTTATTTTGGTTGTAAGTTGCAGAAGCTTAAGTGAAACTGGCTTCAGAAAAAAAAGAGTGAGGGGAATGGGATAGGGCAGATATACCTGAAGACAGTGCTGGTTTCTGGCTTGATGACCTAGGTCTAGGGGCTGGAGTCTTTGTCAGCCTCTGCTTTCCAACTCTCATCTTCGCTTCTTTCTATGTCATGTCTGTTCTCAGGCCCACCTTTGATGGTGACAAATATGGCTGCCAACAACATAGGGAAAATAGAAAATCATTTCTTCTCTTTTTAAAGACGGCTAGGCTTATCTCTTAAAGGTCATTTTTAATTAACAGTCCTTATAACCAAAGGAGAAAAATACTCTGATTGACTTTGGTTACCCAACCATTCCTGAAGCTGAATGAGGTCAAGAGACAGGGAAGTGTGGTGGTGGGTTGGGGGGTGGGAGGGAGTGATGGTGTTACCTAAAGGAAAAAAGGGCATTGCCACCAGAAGAAGGAGGATTATTGCTTATGGCAAGATGAAAAAGGCAGATTTTCAAAATACTTTTAGAGTTTAAAAAAACCTAAAAGAAATAGTCCATTTACTAATTTTAAAACTGTACAGGCTAATGAACACATCCACTTTCTTTGCCTTTGTCTGAAATTATATCAGCTCAGTTAAGGAATTGGATATCTCAGCTGACCAGAAACTCTTTGCCTTATAAAGAATGGAAAGTAAAATTAATTACTTGCATATTCCATTTGATATTGCTGATTCATCATAATCTTAGTTTCTATTACCTTTTTCCTTGAAACATGTATTATGTCATAATCTTGTATGGTAAATATTTCCATCTGGAATTGGAGAATGAGTGTGTGTGTTCAGCTGATGGGAGTTGAATAAACTTGACTATGTTCTGTCAAAGATTACCTTATATTTCCTTATACTATAGATGCCTCTCTGCCAATGAGTACTCCACTGCACTTTAAGAATCAAGCGTCTTTGACAACTTGTGTTTTTCCCCTGTGGACCTCTTCTTTCTGCCATATATTTTGTACCCTCTATACCTGACGAAAGGCACGGAAGTGTATGTTTTTGAGAAAGTTGAAGAAACAAATTTGAATAACTTGCTGGAGCTTAAAATGCAAGGCTCACGGGGCCTTCAAACAAAGAGTTCAGCATCAAGATATAGATGCAATTAGTCATTTGTGAAAGACTTTGACCTTAGGGAGGGCCTGGTGAGCACACTTGAGCCCAGCGGGAAGGATGGGTAATGACAGGTAGGAGAAACCTTGGCCAGGGCAGGTCACAGTTTAAGGGCATTGGAAAGAACCAGAAGAACATTGCCTAAGGGAACCAAGCTGTAACAGTTGAGTCTCCAATTTTAACACTTATAAATGTGTGTAATTGCCTTATGGAATCATTGAGTATCTTAAGCAAGGGAGGAAAAAACACCTCTGACTCGAGTTCATAATCTTTAAAAAGCTCATTCTCTCTTTATGTTTTGTTTTTCTCTGTTGTTCAATTCCATTAGTCTGGAACATCATCTTCTAGTTGGCTTGAAGGAGTGACTGTGACACGTTCCATATCTGAGGCAGGAACAAGGGTTTAGGGAGTCAGCACTCCCTAGACATTCTTGTTGGGAACAGATGACAGGTTGAGGAGACACCATCCAAGGACCTGCAGTTGTGAATAGGGCCTGGTGAAGAAGACAGCAAGTCTTCTTGTGGATGGTGTGCAGTGAGTAGGAACTAGCTGGGGACCCCTGAGCCTCTTCACAGTTCACACTGAGCTCTGTGTGTGTGAGTCCCTGTTATTTAAGTTACATGCTTCTATAAGCATGTGGCCTGTTTGGGCTACCAAGGCAACCAAAAGACACTGCACAAACCCTGTCAGTTCGCAAATCATATAATCCCCATTGCCTGAATCAGGAAAAGACCTTAAAGATGATCCTGGTTCAATGCCCACAATACACAAATGTGGAAATTGAGACCCAGAGAAAAGAGAAGATTTACCTAAGACTGGCAGAGTTTTCATGTGTTTGTTCCACCATCTAGTTGCATCAGAATGAGCTGCGAGTGCTTATTAAAGTGCTGATTCTTGGAAGCTATCCCAGACTTATGAAATAAGATGCTCTGGAATCTGGCCCAGGAATCTGTATTTTAGTAAGTACTCCTCCTCCCAGGTGATTTCTAGACACCTAATTTGAGGACCACTAGTCTAAGTTTCCAACACTGCTTGGTGATAAACTCTACAGTAGGGCTCTGACTCCTGGCTCAACATTCTCTCTCTGACACCAGAGACCTGCGTGAAAACACAGGTCCAGGAGGGTGCTTTGAGGAATGAGCTTTTGTTTTTATTCTTCCTGCAGTTTGAGAGGCCCTGTTGCATTTTTTCAGATCAGATGTAGAGGAATTGGGCAAGTGATTCCTGTTTGCTTGTCAAGTACCATGGTGTTTAAATGTATCCGTGTCTTGAAACACTGCTATACTCTAAACTGCAATTGATCATTTGACAGGTGAAAAAGCTTGTATAAACTACTTTCTTTCTTTTTTGAGTTAATAGCTCCCTTCCAGTCTCCAGCACTTCATGTGTAACAGTTGAACAGATTGGCGTGCTTTCTTCTATGAATTTCCCATTGCAAACTGACTTTAAGTTGCTGAAAATCACAAGTGATTGTCTCTATATATTAACTATCAATATTCAGATAAGAATCATCAGTTCTTTTGGTTGTTTTAAAAATAACATAGCTCTTTACTGATAGTTAAGGTAACATTTATCTCTTGATATAGGTTTGTGTAGATTATCCTTTGTTTAGCATTTTAAGCCAATTCCTTTGGGATGTCATAGGACCCCAATATCACTAGGGATTAGTTGATAAAATGTTATCAATTATAAAACATCAATAAATAGACCATCAAGTTACTTACACAGATTAAACTAAAGAATAGGTTTTATCCTTTAAAAATCAGCTTGCGTGTATAGGATTCTATAGAACATCTGTATGGTTATTCAGGATGGGGGTGTCTCATGTTGGCTATGTTCTAAATATGTTGTGTGAACTTGGACTGGGCACCAGCTGTCTCTGGGCCTTAGCTTCCCCCTTTTTGGGACAAAAGAGACATACAAGTGATTTTTGAAGACTTCTTCATCTCTGAAAGTTTCAAGAGTACCAAGTCTTTATGAAATGTCCCATAGTGTGAGAGGGAACAAATATGTCATGATTTTGTTCCAATTTAATCTGTTTCACATTTAGTGTAATCCAATCTGTGATAGGTCCTCTGTGGAACACAGATAACTCACTTCCGGTCCTAAATGGGTCCTCTCTGAGGTGTGGAACAGATCCTTCCTTCAGATATGGAGTTAGGGGTGGGGGGTGAGGGGAGGGTCAATGGGTCTCTGGGCAAATTCTTCATGTTTTTTATCTGTGTCAAAATTATACTGCTGTTCAGTAAAACCAAGAGCACTTATGGACAGGGTAGATTAAAAGCTGGATGTTCCTGAAAAGTGTGCCCATCAAGTTTTTATAAACACAATAGCATTTCAAATGCAGGTTTTGAAAGCTGGAAAGTCCAGTGTGTCTATTTCCTTCCTTCAGGGTGTCCTCCCTGACTGCTGCTATCTCCTGCACCTTCACTTATGCCCTTCCCTTCTGAATTCTGCTCAGCAATAAGAGCAGGAATCTCATCAGTAAGTACCAGATTATACTCTTTAAGCCACAGGCTTCTAAAATATTAAGGCCAGAAGGGAACTTTGAAATATCACATCTCCTTATCCCATCTCTAACTATATAATCCATTCATTTGCCTATTCATTTAACAAATATTTAGTTAATGCCTACTATGTGTTAAGCATTGGGTTAGACATAAGACATAGAACAACAATCAACACAGAAAAGGTTCCTGCCCTCATGGATTTTGTTTTATTTCTTTCTCTCTCTCTCTCTCTCTTTCTGTGTATGTGTATATAGAAGATAAAGAAGTAAACAATGTATATGATAACTAGTGGAATGATGGAATGGAGAATTACTGGTCAGGTGTAGAGAGCTGCTTTAGATAGGTAGACGGAGAAGGTTTCTGTGAGGAGGAGACATTTAAACTGGTATTTAAAGAATGAGAAGGAGCCGGCCATGGCAAGTGCTTAAAATGGAGATAAAAAGTAACTGGTAGAGACTTGATGAGGGAGAAGATCTGGAAGAACTATAGACCTTGAGAGGGCTGGAAGGTGTGGGTGCAAGAAAAAGATAGGAGAGCAAAAACCATATCAAGAAGGGCCTTGAGGCCAAGGTATAGAATTGAAATTTCATGCTGAGTTCAGTGGGAAGCCATTGAATGGCTGAAAGCTGGAGAGTAAATAGACTACCTTATGTCAAAAGATCCCTCTGGCTATATTTTGGAAAAGTGATCATAAGGAAATGAGCAAGGAAGCAGGAAAAACAACATACTAAGTGAGAATTAACAGGATGATTTTAAATAGGGTTGTTGTAGTAGGATGCAGGGAAGTGCATGATAAATTTTGGAGGTGGGCTCATAAGACTTATTTCTGAATTGAATAAGGAGGTTGAGAAAAAGGAAGGAACAAGGGCAATTCTTTATCTTACAGCTTGAGATGGGATGGAAGATTATTTACTAAGATAGGGAGACTGGGGAAATACAGTACAGTTTTGGGAGGAAATCTAAGAACCTGTTTTGGATGTGACAAGTTTCCTATTTTTATTGGCCCTTCAAGTAGAGACATTGGATAGAACATTGATTCTTCTTGAAAGGCCCTCTGATTGTTGCAAAAGTATTCACTTTGTCTTCTTTTTTTTTTTTTTTTTTTGAGTTGGAGTCTCACTCTGTCGCCCAGACTGGAGTGCAGTGGCCGCTCCCGGTCACCGCAGCCTCGACTTACTGGGCTCCAGCGATCCTTTCACCTCAGCCTTCCAAGTAGCCGGAATTACAGGCACGCGCTACCACGTCCGGCTAATTTTTTGATTTTATTGTAGAGATGAGGTCTTGCCTGCCCAGGCGGGTCTCGAACCCGCGGGCTTGGGCAATCCACTCACCTCAGCCTCCCAAAGGTGCGGGATTACAGGCTGAGCCATCAAGCCCGGCTCTAGACCAAATTAACCCTGAAGTCAGGCAGGGTTTATGTTTTTTATTTCTTCTGTCTCCTTCGTAGAGTTTAGGGTGAGAGGAAAGGAAGATAATTTTTATACTTCCAAATTCTATAATTAGATAGGCCTGTTGTGCTGAGTCTGCTGTACTGGATTGCAACAGCTAATTGCCAAAATGTTCCAAACCAATTGTCAAACCATCCTTGAATTTGGCCATTGTGGGAGCACTTACACAGGGAATTTGGCAAACTCTTTAAATTAGGGCTTTTATCCTTAGTGATCCAGGTTCCCAGCATAATGCAGTAAGGCCCCAAGTCATCAACTCAAGTACCCTAAAAGGAAAGGAAGATAACATTTATTAGTGATTTAGTCTAGAAACATTTCTCCCAATGAAATATCAAAACATGGTGGGCCCTAACTGGGCTAAAATGAATACCTAATTTACATTAACTTTAGATACTTATATATCTCAATCTAACACAGACATACACAGGCGCGCACGCACGCGACACACACACACACACACACACACACACAATGACACAATATTCAGTTTCCCCTCACCCTCCCCTCAAATTTTTTATTTAATGTTGATTTCAATTATGATTTTAAAGAAATGATGAATATTTTCCTTTGAATTCAGACAGTCTGCTTCAAAACAAAGCCTAACTTTCATGTCTAATTAGGGGGAGGTATAGTTCCTCTAAAAGTGTAAAACTCTAAGATGTTAGTTGCCATTGTCAAGATTCCAGTTCACTGTTGCTAGAGCTTATGCTTTTTCAAGAAAAGCCAGAAATCTGGGTTTTAATGAGAAACTTCCCAGCTGTTAAATGTTGACTTATGTTTTGTAAAGAGCACTATGGGCCAAACAAAACACTTATACAGCTTCACTGGGCCCAAGGGTCACTAGTTTGCAATTCCGTTTGAAAATCTTGTGCATGGTCGTTCATCCAAGGAAGGGAGAGGACCCCCCAGAATATGCCGGAAATTGACTTTCTTGCCAACCCTGGCATGTGGGAGTCATATCAAATTATTTGATTTAAAATATTTTTTATGTCACATTTTCTATACCCAAGTTTGGTGGAGCAAGTACACTTTAAGTTAAGTTTGTTTTTCCTACTTGGTTGAAGGCTTCTCTAGGGCAAGGACCTTTACTGTGCATCTGGGTGTCTAGCACGCAGCATAGAAGACAACAAACAGGAGGTTGGTATGGAAGGAACCTTAGAAACATTTTAGCAGTTATCTTGAAGAAACTGATACCCAAAGAGAAGTCATTTGCTGTTGGCCTCAATAGTGAATTAGTGCAGAGCTGAGACTAGAACCCAGATCTCTGAATGATTGCTCCCAGGTCTAGAAAGGACCTATGGTTCTCAGGAAATATTTGCTGAATTAATGAGTACATGAAAGAATGCTAGAAGAATCAATAATGTATGAATGAGTGAACACAACCTGAAGTGACCATGTGGTTTATGGAGAACATTTAATGTAAGAGTCATGTGAGACACGAGCTGGTTCTAGTTCTTCCACTGACTGCTATGTTGCCATAGATACATCTTTGTCTTCTCAGATCCTTGACTTTCTTGTCTATAAATGTCTTGTCTCTGGTAGTGCTTCAAAAATCATAAGCTAAAAGTAATAGTAAAAATTATGGACTGCTGTATGCCAGACATTGGGCTAGATGTTTCACATGGATTTTGTCACTAATTTTTGCAGTAGTTCTATGATGTGAGTCGTTTTTTTTTATCACTTCCACTTCATAGATGAAGAAAATGATGATAGTAATGTAAATAGCTTGTTCAAGTTTATATAACTTGTAAGTAAATGGTGGATAGAAATTGAATGTAGGAATTTTACTCTAGAATTGTAATAGCAATAAAAGTGCTATGGGAAAACAAAAGTATGGCACAGATTTATCATCAGAACATTTTTGGGAGACTCGGGGACATGGCATTTCCTTGAAAAGGAGGATGCTCTATGTTTCACACCATAGAATTGACATTAGAATCAACTTGAGGATTTACTGAGTTAAGTGACCTCTGAGGGATCCAGACTAATTTGGAGACATGGTTTCTAGTCCTGTAACTTCTTCGGATAGCCTTGAGCAGATTCTCTCAGTCTTTCCATAAATGTAATGGACTCAAACACTATAAATTCTTTCAGCTCTGATATTAAAATGTTCTCTGGAAGATTTAATAAGAAGCTCACAAACATCAAGACTCCTTTTGGTTACAAATGACAGTAATCTAACTCAAACTAGCTTAAATCAAAGAGATGATTTAGTAGCTCAGTAATAGAAAGGTCTAAGAGTAACTTACTTGAGGCTTGGCTTATCCAGGGGCTCAAATATTATCATCATGCTTCCTTCTCTCCAGCTCTCTCCATCTATCAGCAGGACAATTGCCTGCAAGACTCACATTCTACCAGCTAAGTAAACGCAACAGGGAAAAAAGAATAACCTTCCCTGAAAGCAGAAAAGTGCTGGTGAAGATTTAGACTGACCCCACTTTGGTAAAATATTCATCCTGGAACCCTTCATTGTGGCCAAGGATATGGAGTGCAGTGATGGGCCAGGTCCAGGGCATCTGATTGCCTCTGGCTATGTAGGAAGGGTCTGTCTCATACAAAATACATGGGATGGATGTGTTTTCCACAGATTAGCACCTTTCTGTCCGAGAAGAGATGGAGGATAATGCTGGACAAGTAGAAACAGCAGCAGTATCCTCAAGCCAGCTTCACCTTCCACTAAAAGGAAGACTGGCAGAATGAGTATCATGGTTCTGGACATTCAGCTCAGAGTCCAAGCTAGGTTGTTGGTCCTCAGCATTACAGGCAAGTCATTACTATGTACCTATATGTCTTTTGGAAAGTTTTCCTCTACCTTGAGGGACATTTGGACTCAAACAATGACATCACTGAATGCCATGGAGTCATTATTTTGCCTTGTAGTTACAGTTCCTTAGAGAAATGTATAAAGCGGTAATCTCTGCATGGCTAATAAACTAGGAAATAGATGATCAGGCTTTGGGCAAAATTTGCCAGAGCTGTATTAATTTATGAGGAGTCAAACAATTAGGCAACTTGGTTAATGTCTCTGATTTAGATCAACACTCCTGGTTTGTTCTGGAAAGGGTGACCAGCCCATTCGTTTCTTTTATCTGGCACAGGTAATTACTTGTGCTAATGAACTGGGAAAGGAGTAGAGGGCAAAGCAGCGTGAAATAACCACCAGCAAGATGTAACAAAAAAATCTCTCCTGTGCTGTGACTCTGGTGAGATTAATGGACAGAACTTAACTTGATCATCCCCCACTTGAGAGTATCTGCATTTATAGTTTGGATACTCACAGGTTGTTAGAGCTGGAAGCTCTAATGTCTTCTTAGACGTTACCTATTCCAACTCTTTTATTTTACAGATTAAAAAACTGAGAAAATAACTTGGTCAACATTATGCTGCAAAGGAGTAGTTGATCCAAAACTCAAACCCAAGGTCCTTACTCACTTTTCAAGTATTCATTCCTACCTGGCAAGCTCCCTTTGATTTTGCCCTCAGGCTCTGGTAAACATTTTGAATTATGGGAGCTCTGCCCTTTAAGAAACTTCATTTAATTTAGTCTTCTCTGGAATTGCAGGGAAGAGAAATAAGAAATGGATGTTGCAATGCCTTACACTTTAATACCCTGAACTCTCATGTGTTCAAGTTGAAGGAAGAAATAGAAAATGTTAGAAAATCAAAAGATAATCTATGAGTCTTTGAAAGAGGATGTAGGCGTTTAGATTTTGTTTGTTTTCCTAAGTGTATTTATGCTTAGTTAATATTAAAACAGTGCCAAAGGAGGAGTTTGGAAATCTAAATTCTACTTGGATCTGGGTCCTTATGGACAATTTTGTACAAGACATTCTCTCTGGGCATTGGCTTTCTCAATTGCAAATTCAGTGGATTCTTTTTTTTTTCTGAGCATCAGTCTTTATTAGAAATAGTATGGTTTCATGTTAAGTCATGATAACTTATGGATTATTAAGGTATATAATTCAGTTTGCCCCTAGTTATAACCATGCTGATTATTTGATACAGCTCTTCTAAATTAACCACATTATGAAACAGATAGGAAATGGCAACGCTTATATTGGACACTGGTGTAAATGAGGAGGGTTTCTTGCTGCAGAGGCATCTAGCCTTGGTGCTCCAGTGGGTGGTCTTTGGTCAGTTTTAAGTTTCAGGGTATCAATCTAAACAACAAACACAGAGAGAAACTCTAGAAGAAAAGAATGTTTATGCAGGAATAGGGCATTGCAATGAGACTATGCACACCACAGTAAACCATGTAAAAGAAGACAAAGGTCTTTTACAGGAAAAATGAGGAGGATTAAATAATTGTTTTGTGATAATTGTCCTTGACTACATGGATCAATAACGACAGTGGTGCCAGTCCAAGAATGGACAGGCAGTTGTTGGGCAGATATCCTTGCAGAAATGTTTCTTTCTTTTTTTATGGTTTGTGTGTGTTTGTAGGTATAAGGTTGCAATGGCCTTTGGGCAAAGTTGTGGCTTTTGGAATCTTTTGTGATAGTTCTTTTTATCAGGCATTGGTACATGAGTATCTTCCCTTCATGGCCTTCCCCAGCTCTATTTGTCAGGATTCTTAACACAAGTGTCAGACTCCATCCTGATACTGACAACATCACAAGATGTCTAAAAAAAATACCTATACTTTGAATATTATTGTCATGGAAGGAGAAGGAACTTTTTGATAGAAGGTGGCCCTCATAAAGTCTGCCTGCCATTGCAAATTAAGTGCCTCATCACAAATATGGCTCGATGGAACAAACAAAGGCCTAAGAGTCAGGACATTGCTGTGTTTTCCTTTGCTCCATGGCCTTGGAAAAGTCCTTGACATCCTCTAAGCCTTTAGAAAAAATCTCTAAAATGACATTTATACCTGCCCATGTTAGCCTCACAGGGTCATTGCAGAAAACAAAGGATGTAGAAATGTTTTATAGTATGTAGACTCTTATATATGTAACTTAATATTGAGTTTGTCCTTAGTGACTAAGCACAATATCAAAACAGCCTGTAGAATCAGTCAAAAGTTCAGTGTGACCAAGATGATACTGAGGCAACTAAAATTTATTTTTCTCAAGGTCTTTTTGTTTTCCCAATAATAGTCCTCCAGGTTAAAACAGGGTTTAATGAAATACTCGTACGCCTTGGTTTATCTGGGATAGTTGAAATGGCTATCTTGGTGTTATTATTCATAGTAAATGTTATGTTAAAAAGCCCAATGGGGTCTCCAAAATGTTAGGTCATGCCTGACAGGAGTGTGTGTGCAATCCAGTGCCGTGTGAAAGATGCAAATAATTGCACAGAAGTTAACATGGAAAATATAGTTTATTTAGAAAGTAAATTAGAGAGGGAAGAGAGAGGGGATTCACTTCCCCAAGGTAGGAGAGGAGGCCAAAGCTTGAAACATGGTGGCCATAGCTCAAAGAGCCATGTGGACACAGCAGAGTTTAGTAAAACAATGGCGAATGACTGGAATCAAATCCTTTAAAACTTTCCCTTTGATGGGTTGTTAAGGTGATTGGGTGGTAGTCTGCCCCATATCATCAGCAAGGGCAGGTAAGTGTAGGTACTGACATCAGGTGATCGATGGCGGGCAGATGGTGGGCTAGTCATGTGATTGCTGACATGGTGATGGGGTATGTGACATGAAGGACTGATTAGGTTAACTTGTTTATAAAACAAGCTGGGGAAGGGGTGGTAAAGCAATTATCAACAGCTACCTCTGAGAAACTGATGCTGTCCTTGGCTAGTGATTAGAGGGTAAATTAAAGTGAACTGCTAGAAAAACATGACAGATTACGCAATGTTGTCTGCTCATTGAGTATATTGACTCCATGTTGGTTCTTTTAGTATAGTTTTTTTGAGTTGGGATCTTACTCTTTCACCTAGGCTGGAGTGCAGCGACACTATCATGACTCACCTCAGCATCCTGGGCTCAGGCAACCCTTCTACCTCAGCATCCCAAGTAGCTTGGACTACAGGTGCATGCCACCATGCCTCACTAAATTTTGTGATTTTTTTTTTTGTAGGGATGAGGTCTTGCCATGTTGTCTAGGTTGGTCTTAAACTCCTGGGTTCAAGCAAGCCTCCTGCCTTGGTCTTCTTAAGTGCTGGGATTACAAGCATAAGCCACCATGGCAACAATAGTGCGTATTTTTACTGTTGCAATATCATTCTGTCCCACCTCTTCATTTTATAACTCAAGAAATGGAGGCTCAGTAAAGGGAAAATGACTTCCCAAATTCACTCAGTCTTCCCAGAGCCTGGAAATAGCAATCCCCTTCTCTTTGTACCTGGGAAGAAAGGGGAGGAGAACACAGGGTGAGAGAATGGCTCCCTTTGTCTGCTTTCCAGCTTCTTGAAGCAATTCTTAAACAGGAGGGCTCCACCCCCCTCTTGATTTCCTGGAAAGTGATCAGCAGCAGCCTGGCTGCCAGTGGCCTCATGCTGGGGATGGAGCAAACATTACAGGAACCTGGAAAAGGAAGCCTTTTCTCTTCTGTACCCAGAAGAGCAAGCCCAAAGGGAGAAACACTGCCTATTAATAACTAGCTCTTATTTAGACACATAGCATTGTTCTTGTTGTTCATAAAGCACCTTCGCATTTATGGTTTCAACTGATCTAAGACTTATTGTCCTTAGAAATGATCATGAAGGCATCATCATTTCCATTTTGTAGTTGAGAAAACTGAGGGCTATAAGGGCAGTTGACTTACTTTAAGTTTCACAGTAAGTATCAGAGTTGGGACTAGAGCTTTACCTCCTATCTCCTTGTTCTGTGTTCCTTATACTTCTTCCTGCTTCTTGCAGAGTCTGCCCTTAGGCATCTAAGGCAGAAATCTCATTATAATCAGGTATTTTTGGTATTCAGGTAACTAAAGTCTCTTGGATGGAAACCAAGGCAGAGCCACTTTATATCATGAAGTTGGCTCAGTGGCAAATAATGTTAGAATATGGCTCATGATCAACTGTGGGCTTTGTTCTACAGGCATCATGTCTAAAAAAACCCTGAATATGTGGATGGAGAACAGGGCATTTCATCCTGTGATAGGAGTTTTCTCTTTGAAATTGTTGCTGGGATCCTGGAGAAAAGAGAGACAGTCTCACTATAGTACTTACAAATCACTCACCTGATAATTTGCAGAATCCCCATTTCAGAAAAAATTGTTTTGGCAGAGACTGAAATTATTTATTTGGAACTTGGTGCAGCTCAGACCCATAAGAATTCAGCCTGACAAGATATGCAGTTATATCCATATCACTTTGCCCTGATCAAGGTGCCTGGATTAGAGTCAGTGATCCTGGGTATTGTCCCAAGTTTGTGGCTGACTCCTGCGATGTTTGAAAAGCCACTATCTTTTAGGGGGCTCAGTTTTTTCCACTGTCACATGTTGAGATTGGATCAGTATGCTTCGAACTTGTAAAATTAAAAGATTATTTCCTCCCCCCCAAGAATGCTATGGAAACCTAGCATGTATAAATAGTAAAAGCCTGGGTGGCCCGTGTGGCCCTATGGTATCTGCAGACTCTTCAGTGTGGAAGCAATTGAATATATCCCTTTAGGCCCCAAAACTGGAATTGTAAATATAAGTAATGACTCAGTGATCAATGTCAACTACCTGAGGGGTTGCAGACAGGGAAAGGAGTAGTGATGGCATAATAAAGAGTAGAATTTTGGGTGGAGGGTGGCATGATATAGTTGCAGCCTTCACAGGTGCATAGCACTTTATAGTTTACACAAGAGTATTTGCACAAGAGTTGTCTCTTTTGAACTTTCTCAACACTGAACAGTCAGGCATTTGCACAACTATCATTCATGAAGCACTGATTACATGCCTGGAACTGGGGTAGAGCTCAGAGGCAAAAAGGGAAAGAGGAGACAGTGTGAGCCCCAAGAAATTCAACATCTGGTGGAGGAAACCATCAGGGAAGCAAATCATTGCAATTGTAGAATGGAAAAGCTATGTTAAAGAGATGTATGCAGATGTCTAGAACAGAAGAGAAAGACTCGATTCCCTTTTCCCATGGAGGGGAGGAAGGCACATCTGGGGTGGGCCATGTAGAGTAAGCTCCCTGGGGAGATCAATGGGGGCCATTCTAGGCAGAGAAAGCCACATGCATGAAGCAGTTGAGACCTGAGTGAGTCTGGTGCATTTGGGGGAGTGGGGAAGAGCTTGGGAGCCTCTGGCCTTGGTGGATTAAACTGTAAGTTTAGGTTGCATCCTAACTGGGAAGGGCTTTAAAAGCAATGCTAAGAATTTGAGCTCCCTGGCCACTAGATCCCCCTTCTCCAGACGAGGAAAGGACATTTGCTGAAGCTGCATTCGCAAGTAAAGGCCGAAACGCTGCCTCTGGTGCTCCTTTTGCTACCCTGTGCTGCCTCCAGCAGGCCTGCGCCCGGCAGGCCTTGCATGGGAGAGGCCTCTGGGCTGTTTATCCTGCTCCAGTGGGGCTGGCTCTGGCAAGGAATGGAAGAGGGTGGGGTGGGGGCTGTGGAGGGGAGGAGGGGCCTGACAACAAGGGCTACATTCAAGGCCTGCACTGGAGCCTGCGAGGAGAATGGAAAGCTACAGTCTGTTGGAGCCATCCAGCCTTGGCAAGGCAGCTGGGGCCTTATAAGGAAATGTTGTTCTCTCCCAGCCAGTGGGGCTGGGATGGAGCTCTGTGCCTACAGGACAGAGCTGCCCTTGTAGCAGTAGGCTGGGGGTGCCATTCGCCCCTCCGCTGTGAGCAGGAGCTCTCAATGGGTCACTTCTGCAGGCTCAGCATTCCCTCTTGGCCCCAAAGTGCGTGTGCAGCCCCCACTCCCTCCATGCCCTCCCCCTCCCCATTGCTCTGGGATGATTGGAGGAGAGGAAAAAAACAAAACAAAACAAAGACTTGGCAAAGTCCCAGACCTCATTGCTGTTTGATGCCAAATTACCCAGAAAACAGGCTCAGGTCAAATCCTCTCTTTTTCCAGAAGAATGCATGAGTAAGGGGATTGCTCTTTGGCCTTCTTCCCTACCCTGCACCCTCGTCTCTTCTCCTTGTGACTGCAGAACTCCCAGCACCAGACACTTGGAGACAGGCAAGAAGCTGAGATGAGTGGGAAGGAGAAGCCTGTGGCTTCTCCCAAGGGAGAACAGGAGCCACCGGAATACTCATAAAAGAAGGGTGACTTTCCTCAGACTCCTTACCTGTGCCAGGCAGGCCAGAGTGCCTGGGAGGCTGAGATGGGCACAGAGGAAAAACACAGCCTGCCCAGAGAGTATCAGAGAGTGCTCCTTGGGAAAGGACAGGAGGCATTAGTCAGCTCCTGGAAGGAGGGCCTATCCACAGCACACGATGAAGGCTGATTTAAAGCATGCATCCCTAAGGGATCTGCCTGAACTTGAGGTTGGGGATAGGAGCAGAAAAGATGCTTAGTGTTGGCCTTTTGCTTTGACTTTTCGTAGACCCAAAGATGCATGAAACCCTGGAGCTGTGAGGAAACAGGTCAGCCTTTACAGCAAGCTCGGCAGCCCTTCAGCCAGCTGGTGCTCCTCCAGTGATCATGAACTCAGCCCCTGAAGTCAGTCCATCCCCAATCTACAGGTCACCTCAGTGTGTCAGTCATTATGGAGCAAACCAAGGGTACAAAGAGAAGTGAGTCACAGAAAGCAGGAGGAATGTCCTGTTTCCACGGAGTTTCCCATCCACAGCAAAGCTATAACCAAAATGCAAAGGAGAAAGCTATGAGCCCTAAGAAAAACAGAGAAAATGCTCCCAGAGGTGAGAGGAGGGAGAAATTCCTCTTGACTGGCTATAGATGAGGGAAGGTCTTGAGAAGAAATGACATCTGGGTAATGTAAACCTAGGAGTTTCAAAAGTGATATTTTGAGAGATTGTTGGGGAAATGGTTTTTAGGAGGGACCAGCATGATGAGCACAAGTTAATGGCAGAGAAGCTTGAGGCTCCCTTGTTGTCTGTGGAAAGATGGATATGGCTAGGTGTGTGCAACCTGGGATGAGCACCAGATTTGGGGGGCACTGAATGGCAGAGAAGGGAGGATATTCAAATGATTGACAGCCAGGAGCTACTGGAAGTTTTTGAGCACAGAAGAGATAAGACCAATGCAGAGATTTCGGTGTGATCTGATAGCAGGTACAGGAGGGAGAGACATCATTTTCCCCATTCCAGTGAAGTCAAGAAAGCGCTATTTCCCAAAAAATAGCTCTGGATGGGTCATAGCCACCTAGATCCCAAGATTTCAAGCACTGCTGCATCTTAGCGGCTGGCTGCTTTTTGAGCAACTGGCGATCCTTCCCCAGGAGAGGATTAGGACTGCCGTTTTAGTTCATTTCTCTTTTCACTTTGAGTTTTTTTTTTTTTTTTTTGCACAAATCATTGTGTTCAGACATGGTTAGGGAACCTAATCTTCAGTCTTTGTTGACAGGAGGTTATCAAAAAGCATCCCTGGGTAGAAAGTCTGATGCCAACTCATCTCACAGAGCCTATCCTTTGTAAGATACCCACTATTCACACAGATGTACATATCTCACATCTGCTGCTCATGGAGCAAGAGCTCCTCTCTCGCTTTTCCCTCCATGACTTCTTTCCCTCCCTTCTGGACACCTACCCCATATCGCAGCACCACTACCTTTGCAGGGTGCTTTGGGTCCCTATTGGAAGGAGAGCAGGGCAACTTCTTGCCCTAGAGGAAAATTCAAGGTGCTCTGGAGCTTAGCAGTGAGGTCCCCTCAGTGCTCTGGACCTGAGTTCTGGTCAGTCGGGTGGCCCCACTGCCCAGTATGGCCAGATAAGCAGTAGGATTGTGAAGGGCTTGAGTTGTGAAAGACATGTTATCACCTGCTCCTTAACTCATGGCCACAGAGGGCTGAACCTGAGGAGTTGAGGCTGTGAATCTTGGCCACAAATCTTACTTCCCATCAACCTTTTCGCTTTGACAATGCAGACACGGACCCTGGAGACTAGAGAGACACAGTTCAGTCATGGAATTCCAATAGGTTATGGTTATGGTTCATTTTGAATTCGTATTAGGTAGCAGTACATTTATTTCTCCTCTTTTAAGGGAATATTTGAGCATTTTATGGTGAGATATCTTCTTAGCTCTAAAGAGTGAATTTCAAATAGCCTACTTACTTGATGGCTTGTGTTCTGTTATGTGAAGCAAAAGTCTTCTCAAAAGTATCCTTTGATTTTGACTACCTAAATTGCCTGCTAGCTAGCTTCAGTTTCCAACTCAGAAAAATATCACTGGCAAATCTCTTCATTTTATTTAATTTTACCTAACCATTTATTATTCATCCATTATTTGATTTGGTAATGAGTAATTTAAAAAACTAAAAGAAATAAAAGAATACTATAAAAGTCTTCCTCTCACTCTTTCCCCTACTATACTGATGTCTTCCCCCAAAGCAGGCTAGGTAACCATTTTCTTGTGTATTCTTCTCCTCTTAGAAAAAATTATCAAGAATTTTCCTCATCCAATGGGCATAGCTCATGCAAAAAAGAAGCAAGCCAGTTCAAACAGAATTCCTGAGGGGCAGTTGCTCTCCCAGGTTTGCCTACTCATAGTGCTGAACTCTGATTCCAGATACCTGATAAACCTCTACATGTCCAGGTATCTACCACTTAATTCCTGAAGTTCTTTAGCCTGGTCTTTGTGGAAAATTATCTGAGGATGCCTGAGCTCATTCTCTGGAATGGAGAGTGAAATACTATCCCCTGCATAATCTTATAGAAAATGAATCCAACAGAGACTGCATTGTGAGTTCTAGTGCTAATTATGAAAGATCTGGGGTGGGAATCTGGCATCCCTGTGGCTAGACAGAGTCCTGAGGTGTCAGCATCCTCTTCTCTGGACCACATTTCTCTAGTTTCTTGTTGCTTGATCTGGACTCAAATGCCCATCAGTTGTACTAGACCCTGATTTACTGACCACAGAGAATTTTTAGTCTGTGCTTGTTTATTTTGGGAAGGGCAGCTCTGCTAATACTGTAGCTGCTCACCAATCATGCATTGTCTCCCTTGATGATAATACTGGAGCACTCTTTTGCTCACTGATCATGCTGGAGCGCTCTCTTGCTCTCTGGTCAGACTGCAGCACTCTCTTGCTCACTGGCACTCTCTTGCTCACTGGCCATGCTGGAGCACTGTCTTGCTCACTAATAGCTGAAAATTCCCTGCGAGGATTAGGATTCATCAGTCCTAGAAGCTCTAGTCCTTACATGCTGGTTGTTGGGAAGAGTTTTAAAGCCTCTTAGGTGGGAGGAGCCTCTTCCTGATTAGAGTCCAAACTGAAAATGAATCCTCCATTTGCAAGCACCATGACACCTCTAGCACAGTATTGCTAAACATCTCCCAAGCAACACAGTCTGGTACGTTATTGTTTGGTCACCTCTTGCCCAATATCATGTGAGTTTTGCTTATAGAAGGTTGTACATGGTAAATGAGGTAGGAACAAGTCACCACACTCAGAACTATAAATATCTCGGTAGTGACAGATATATGTAATCTACTTGGGTGGGAAAAACAGATGCTTATAAACAGCTGGATAAGAATATAGGTTTGGGCTGGGCTCAGTGGATCAGCCTGTAATCTCAGCACTTTGGGAGGCCGAGGTGAGTGGATTACCTGAGCCCACGGGTTCGAGACCCTCCTGGGCAACTTGTCGAGACCTCATCTCTACAATAAATCAAAAATTAGCCGGGCATGGTAGCGCATGCCTGTAGTTCCAGCTACTTGGAAGGCTGAGGCGGAAGGATCGCTGGAACCCAGCAGGTCAAGGCTGCGGTGGCCAGAAGTGTCACTCCAGTCTGAGTGACAGAGTGAGACTCCAACTCAAAAAAAAAAAAAAATACAGGTTTGGACCTACTGAAATACTAAGAGGAAGATACAAAAGATAAAATTAAAGAAAAATCTACCTATGAGTCTTTTATCTTTTGCAGTAATTTTTAGTTCTCATAGTCCCCTCTAATTTATTGCTCATATACAATGCACATTTTTACATAGCTGCAATCATGTCACAAGTACTATTTAGGGTTCAGTGTTTTCACTTAATATTATACAGACTTGCCATATTGCTTCAATCTTTATTTTATGGCTGCAGAGATGCCATTGTGGTGATTCACAATAAGTTTCTTGCTTTTTACCTATTGTTGGAATTTTGTGTCCAGCTGCTTATTGTTATGGATAATTTTGTAAAGAACATCTCAGGATACATAACGTTGTGCTTTTGTTGATTTCCTTAGGATGAAATTTAAGGAAGGAACTGACTTGGTCAACAGCTTTGGACTCCTTTATGAGAGACAGCAGCTCCTCTGGTACAAAATTCACTTTGTCAGGCAGAGCTCTAAGCCCCATACTGATAATATTGGCTTGGTGCTCTAAGCCAGTAACTAGCATGTCACCTGCAACTTGAGCAGAAGAGCAGAGTTTTACTAAGTCCTGAGGGAGACTGCTACTGTACAAGTTCTCTGCTGGTGATAAGAGAATGCACACGGGGGCTTTTCCAGGGGTCTGCCTTTTTTGCAAGGGTTATTCCTTTGTGGCTGCCACATGAAGGCCTCTGACCCAACAATTGTTTGGGAACCACAGCAAACCAGTGCTGAGATCCCAGTTCTTGTACTGTGGCTGTATGGGTGAGAGTTTCATGAGGCAGAAAGACATACATGTATTCTCGGTGTGGGGACACCATGGCCCTCATCAATGGCACAGCTTATGACCACAACCCTTGTGACAGATGTCTAATTATGTGCAGCACAGATATCAGCTGAGGTCCTTGGAGACCGATTAAACTTGACCTGAGCCCCAATGCCATGTCTAGTGAGAGGCTCAACCCAAAGCACCATTGCCCTGAGTGACCATAGTATATGTTGTCTTGCCTTGCTCAGCCTTTTTGTGTTTGTTTCTAAGGATGCCATCTGTTCTGCCCTGCACCCATTCAAGGAACAAAGCCCAGTTCCTTCCCTGGTCTTCACAAAAATCCACTTGCACTCAAGACTTTTGAGAATTTGCTAACTTTACTAAAGATTAGATGTTGGGGGAGGAGTCTCATCATAGATGTGTTAGCTATTTGACATTTTTCTACCTCCTGCCATCTCTCTTTCTCAACCTCATGTCCCCGAGCAACAGACAGCTGATTTCCCCTGGTCTTCTTCAGCATAGTCTCCCTATATTCAGACCCCTTTTGTGCCCAAGTGAGTGTTTTATCCCAAGTAAATACATGTCGCTCCCTGAATAAAATTCTGATAGATCATCTTTCTCCATCTCTCCATCTTCTATCAATAACCATGTCCTTACAGGTAGATGCTTAGTGGGGAGTATTGTTTTTCTTTGAAGAGATAAGATCCACATAATGAGTTGTTTACAGGGTACTTTTGGAAATATTATCTGATTTGGGCTTCCCAGTAACCTTGACAGGTGGTTACTTGGACAGGTGCAATGGTCTGAATGTTTGTGTTCTCCCCAAATTCATATGTTGAAACCTCATCTGCAATGTGATGGTATTGAAAGGTGGGGCCTTTAGGAGGTGATTTGTTGATGGAAGGTGATGAGGGTGGGATCTGCATTATCCACTATTCATTGATGGGATTAATGGCCCTATAAAAGAGTCCCCGTAAAACTCTCTCACCCTTTCCCCACCAATGAAGATATAAGAACTTAGTAATCTGCAACTTGGAAGATGGCTGTCACCAGAACTTGACTGTACTGACACTCTGATCTTAGACTTCCAGCATCCAGATTGTGAGAAATAAACTTATATTGCTTATAAGCCACCCTATCTGTAGTAGTTTGTTATATAGCCTGAACAGACTAAAGCAGCAGGCATTATTATCCTGGCTTAGAGGTGAAGAAATGGTGGCCCAGAAGGGAGAAGAACCTGCCTTGGGTCCCTCAGATGATTATTGAAGAGCTAGAACCAGAACTCAGATCCCACTGGGTTCAGCACATAATCCTTCTCTACCTATTCTGCCGGCTTGCCTCTGGGAACCTCATCAAACTTTAACTACGGAAGGCATTCAATAAATGCCCACCCAGTAGACATCACTGAACCTTCACTCTGTTCCTGCTGTCAAGAGCACAGAGTGAAGAAAAATGGAGGGACTTCCTGTTTCCCAGCACCAAACTCTTAGTTAAAATCAGATTTATAGACAAGTGTGTTATACACATACATGGAATATAAAGCAGCCATAAAAAGGAATAAAATATTGATATATGTTATAAAGTGATGGACCTTGAGAACATTATGTTAAGTGGAAGTCAGACACAAAAGACTACATATTCTATGATTGCATTTTTTTGAAGTACTTAGAAGAGGCAAATCCACAGAGACAGACAGCAGGCTGGTAATTATCAGCCTTGGGAGAAGGGAAATATAGAGTGATTGCTTAATGGGAGTAGGGTTTCCTTCTGGGGTGATAAAAATGTCTTGTGACTGAACAGAGATGGTGGTTGTACAACATTGTGAATGTACTAAATATCACTAAGTTGTATAAATTTGAAAGGTTAATTTTACATTATGTGAATTTCACTTTGATTTAAAGAAAAGGAAGAATAAACAGGAGTGCCTTCACTCACCCACCTTCTGCCCTGTGCTTCCTTGCATGTTCCTGGTCATGGTGCTTCCTCACTGGGCAGGGAATAACCATGTGCAGACTCAGTTCTTAATTCTAGCTGTGTGGCCTTGAGTAGTTTATGCCTCTCTCTGAACCTGACCTTTCCAATCTGCAAGATGAAGAGATGGCTCAGATTTTATCCCAAATCCCTTCTAGGTAGGTCTTCTTGGATCTTGGGAAGAGAAGGGGGAGGTGCAATCCAATGAGAGGAGGTAGCACTCTCTGTGTTTCCTTTGAATCGTTCTCTTCTCAACAGGACTTTTAATTTCCTGTCCCTACGCACCAGGAAAATAGTCACGCAGATAACAGCTTCAGTTTCTAGCCTGGCACGCTGGGGCTCCCACCATGCTCGATTGAGCAATGTAAGCCCCTAGGTAATCCTGCTAAGCCACTGGGGCAGTGAGTCATTTCAATACCACCCAAACACCGTCCTGTGGCATCCCAACAAGAAGAGGACCTCCAGCCAAATCGTTATGACTTGATCTGTAGCAACATTTTAAACATAAATTGGAGCCTTTCATTGGGTTGTGACTTGGAAAATCATCATGTCTAAATCATTGTTTGGAAGAACTAAAAGGGTGCTTATTCATTCACTTCTTACACATTTTCTAAGCTTCTGTTAGATCCCAGGCAAGGTGTGAAGTAAGATGTAGATGTATCATAGCCACTGTCTTCAAGGAACTCACTGCATGCTGGGAGAGGAAGACTTGTAAACAGAAGTAAAATATAGCTTTATAAGAGCAGTGGAATAAAAGTATAAAACAGGAAAATAGTCAGGCCAGCAGAGAGTGAAGTGACAAGTTAGAGGGTCAAGAGAGGTCTATACCAATGAAGGGACACTTGTATTGTGTGTTCAAGGATGAACAGGGCTTCCACGTTCCGGTGGTGCTCCAGGGAGGGTGATGGTTAGAGTGGTCTGCTCCAGTGGGAAGAGGCATGTTCTCACTCTCAATGTTTACAGTTGCTGGTGCAAGATGGTAATAAAGGATGCTAAATTTCAGTCTTTTTTATTATCGATTTTAAATTTCTGGACCAGATCATTTATCCTATTGCTACCAAGTTTACAAAATGTGGAAGGGCATTGAGAGCAGATGGATCAGCGTGTGTTGAAAGCACTGAAGTATGAAATTTCAGAGTGTGTTAATGAAATGGCAAGGAATTTTGGCATAATGGACATAAATATTCCTTAACACAAATATCCATGGGGAATAGCTAAAATAAAATTGCATCCATTCCTTGGGGGCCTAAGCTACCATGTTAAATTCTAGTTTTATTCCAGAAGGTACCGAGGAACCATAGAGGGTTGTCAGCAGGAACACAATGTAATCAACTCTGTTATTGATGTAGCACTTTGACAACTGAGGATGGATAGAACGGGTAGAACACGAAGGAAGGAAGCTAGTCAGGAGGCCCTTGCAGCCTCCCGGGAGGGAGAGAATGAGGGTCATGCCAAACAGGTCAGAGGATGGAAAGAATGAGCTCAAGGGATATGTAGAAGGTTAGCTTCAAAGGGCTTAGAGTCTGATGGGAGCAAAGGGGTTGAGAGAAGGGTGTTCTAAATAATGATTTCTGTTTCTTCCCGCAAATATCCTGCAAAGTTGAAAGGGGTGTTTGGGGGCATCTGTTCAGTATCTAAATGGGCCAAAGAAGTGCAAGGTCCTAACTGCCCAAGCTCAGGAGTCTAGGGCTGAGTCAGGATGGGATCCTAGTTTCCCAAGTTCCCAGCCAGGGCTATCTCCTCCCCTGTGGCTGCTCTCCATTTGCTTATCCTACCCCTGCAGACCAAGCATGCAGAGGAGACCTGAGTCTCATCCTTAATGTTATTCTGAAAACAAAGAGTTTTTTTAAAAATCTCCCGCGCCTTTGGGAGGCTGAGGTGAGTGGATTGCCTGAGCCCGCGGGTTTGAGACCCGCCTGGGCAACTTGGCAAGACCTCATCTCTACAATAAATAAAAAATGAGCCGGGTGTGGTAGCGCATGCCTGTAGTTCTGGCTACTTGGAAGGCTGAGGCAGAAGGATTGCCGGCACCCAGCAGGCAAGGCTGCGGTGGCCGGGAATGGCCACTGCACTCCAGTCTGGGTGACAGAGTGAGACTTCAACTCAAAAAAAAAAATACCCTTCCCTTTTCTGAGGGTTTTCGCTTTTCCAATTCTCCCTTCCCATTCCCAAATGAAATATTTGTAAAAGTAGGGCTTCTCCATTTTCTTCTTTCTCTTGCCTTCTGGTCTTATTTTGCCACAGTCCCCACCATTTCTTCTTGCCTTACATTAGGCTCATTTCACTCCTTTCTGCCTGGACCTGAAGTCATTTTCCTAATACCCTCTGAGGAACCTGGAGCTCAGCACAAGTATCTCCCACAGTCTCTGAGCAGTCAGGCAAAGGAGATTATCTTTCACAGTTGCACTTGCCTGGGCTAGGCTTCCATCCTCTCTCTGACTCGGAAAGCCTGCCTCTTTCTCTTCAGGTGCTCTATCTGAATTCTTCTCACCAGAGAGCAAAGAAACTGAACTCTGGGCATTGTGAATTGGGACACTGTCTGCTGGACTGAGGCATGCTCTGGTCATGCTCTTTCAGGAGGAAATTGTTCCAAGACCTGTGATCTGTGAAGGGTACATTTTGCCTGTGCTTTTGGGGCATCCTAGCCCACAGGGCCAGGTGCCTTGGAAACAGACTTCACAGATAGAAAGCTGTTAAGATGGGCTTTCTCCTCAAACCCTATCTCACCTTCCTGTCCTGTACTTCCCAAGTGCCAAGAAATAAGAGAGATACAGAAATGGGGTGGGAGGAGTGGGGAGTTCTCAGAGGCCCTGAGCCACTATTTCAGTCAATGCAGAATCCCACTCCCAACTCCCACCCCAACCCGCCACCCCTGTGGGCTTCCTCTCACTTAGTCTTGCAGCCTTCATTTGAACACTTCATACACATCAGGTTTGACTGTGCGGGGCAGCTGTCCTGTTCTGTTTTAGAATTGTCTTCCAGATAATGATGAAATCTGCCATTTTGTAACTCCCAATGATTGGTCCTCTCAGAATGTGTCAAATCCTTCTCTTGCAAGACAATCTTCTGAGTATATAAAAAAAGATCACATATCTAACTCCCATCCAACTACTTTTCTGCCGGTTATACTCAACCAATTCATATGTGGTATAGATAGCACATTCTTAGGGTTGGTACCTCTCAAGGACAACAGTTCCAAATATGGATTGACTGACTTCTTCTGTAGCAAAAAAGCCCCACATGCCAGAGGCCTAATAGAAAGGAAGTTAATTTTTCTCTTGTATAACTGTTCCCAGTCAGTGGGTAGTTTTCTTCCACATGGTGATTCAGGGCCCTGGGTCCTGCTCTCTTGGATATCTGCTATCCCCTTGGCCCTTGGCAGTGCAGTGGAACCCCTTGATCCTGAGGGTGGAGAAGGCACAGCAAGCTCTGCTTGGAAGAGATACTTGCCCTTCCATTCTCATTTCACTGGTAAGACCAGTCCCCCCCCTTTTTTTTGAGTCGGGTCTCATTGTGTCACCCAGGCTGAAGTGTAGTGGCACCATCACGGCTCACTGCAGCCACAACCTCCTGGGCTCATGCAATCCTTCTGCTCTATCCTCCTGAGTAGATGGGACTACTGGTGCATACCACTATGCTAGGTTAATTTTTTTGTTGTTGTAGAAACAAGATCTTGCAATGTTGTCCAGGCTGGTCTCAAATTCCTGGGTTCAAGCAGTCCCCCTGCCTTGACCTACTAAAGTGCTGGACTTACAGGCATGAGCCACCATGCCTGGCTGAGACCAGTCTTACAGTTTAACTCCCCGGAAACATGGACTGGGAAATATTGTCCCTGGTTTGTCTGTCACCCCTTGGTGACAACTCCACACAGTGGGAGTGGGGACCACTTGGATGAATCAGGCCATCTCTGCCACACCGGGGTAACTCTTCTACCTCTCACTTCTGAGCAGCGAACATAGGGAGCATGTTAAATGCTGGCAGAAAGGGAAATGGTGATGTGGGGGTGGGGTAAGGATTATGGGGGGCATTGGGAGGGTAACCTCTTTTTCCTCTCCTCTCATTTCTAATTGGTTAAACTTCAGTTCTACAAACACCACATCTTTGTGATATCTGCAAAACTGTAAAAATCTGTACTATAATTGTCAATATTTTCCTTAAATTGATTCACTTTTTAAATTTAGTTTTACCTGAATAGTAGTATCTGGGAAATTCAAGTTTTGATGTGAGAATTATATTTTTCCTAATTTACTCTAAATTAAATATATAATTATTTCAATATAAATATTTGCAGATATATCACCCCAAGCATTTGTGTACCACCAGTGGTCTATATTGCACATTCTGAGTCTGTATAAATCTCTCCTGATCTGCCTCCTGCCTTTAACTTTATTCTTCCTCTTCCTTCCTGCCCATGATCCTCCAGGTTTATTGATTTTTGTTTGATTCCTCAAATCTGCTAAACTCATTCCTACCCCAGGGCCTTTGTGCTAGCTGTTACTTCTGCAAGGAACACTTTCCCCACATTTTCACATGTCTGACTCTTTCAAGACATTAAATTCTTAGCTCAGATGTCCTTCCTCAGGGAATCACCCAGTGTAAACTAGTTGTCTCACACCTCACTCTGCACAATCACTTCTTGTTTCTGCCCCTTTAAGCACTTTTCAAGATCTCGTATAGTCTGTTTATTTTCTGACTTATTTATTGTTTCTTTATCCCTAGTAAAATGTAAATTTTGTAAAATCAGGGACCTTACCTATCTTGTTTAATTGCACTTTCCCAGCACTTAACAAAAGGCCTCACCCATAATACATACTTCACAAATATTTGTTAAATGAATAAAAATGGAAAAAAATTGAAAAAAGACACATAGGTCACTGGTCAAATGAGGATTAAAATAAAGTTTTATCGGCTACTTGGTAATCCCTAATATGCATTTGGCAAACTACTAGAGGAGGCAGCTTGGAGATAAGGTCCCAGTGGGACCTCCAATTCTACCCTTGAACTTCAGGCATGGGCCTGCAGGTATGGCCACTTGACTTACCTACCCAGCCAGAAAGAGAGAAGCTGGACAAGACCAAGTGATGGGCCAGATTTACCTCCAGAAGACAGACCCTGACCCATTTACAAGCAAAGAGGCAAGAGGTCAGGAAAAGAGAGCCCAAGGACCCACTCCTCCGTGTGTGGGACCACAAGCAGCTTCAGTGGCCCACAGAGCTTATTCACTGGGATCATGTGGTTCAGAGGCTGTTAGCCTCCACCAATCAAATTGGCTCCTACTCTTCCTCCTTGAGGATGAGATGGAACTAAGGGATATTGAAAAATGTGGACGTGTCCAATCCATATCTCAATATGGGAACTAGGAAGGGAATTGAAAATTACTTTACTTATGGAATTATGAAGAGAGTGAATATGGTTTTTCTTGCAAAAGAGTCAGTTCACAAAAGAAATCTCAGATGAGTGAAAAGGCCAGTGTTATGCATTTCTCCCTCTCTGCAGAAGCAAATTTGTCATGGGTGCCATGGCGCATCTCCTGGTCCCTTCAGAACCAAGGGATTCATTCCTGCCACTCCAGTACTACTGGGATGACAGCTGAATCTCTTCCTAGGAATTACCCTAGGCTGAAGGGAGTTGTCTTACTCAAGGTAACACCTCTATCCTAGCGACAGTTCCCATTGACAGTGCCCAATGACAAGGATAATTATTATTTCAATATAAATATTTGCAGATATATCTGCAAATACTTCAGTCCAGGGTAATTCTGAAGGGTCATGCTAGCTCCCAGCCAACTACATTGCGTTTCAGTCTCTTCTACTACCCGGTTCTGCCTCCTTTACTCCTTCATATTCCCAATATACTCCCCACCTATAAAGCTCCATCTCAGAGTCTGTTTCCCAGGGAACTCTGGGACAATATGTGTAAAATCCGAATTGACTCTGTCCTCGATAATCAGTTGTCATATTGCCTATGTGAGAACCAATTTCTCATCAAAGCCTCTTACTATATTTGCTTCTTATACTTGAAGTTGAGAAAAACCATATCCAAATAAATGACTGTTGGTACACCTGAAGAATGGTGGGCCATCTCCTTAAAACTATTCAAGATAATAAAGGCTAGAATAAAAATAGCTAAAGTGAAGTAATATTTGTAAAGCACCTGACATTTCCCCAATCTGTTTCACATGAAGTATTGGACCCTGTTTCTGTGTTGCTCCATTTGCTTGGCCCCACCTGCCCCCAGGCCTTCAGTTTCCTCAGGGGAGTGCCTCAGTGGCTGCTACCTTTTCAGCATCTTCTCCTACTCTCAGTTTCTTCAGAACCCCATGCCCCATCCCCATCATGAAAGAGCTGGCCTATGTCATGGACTTCACCATGGTTATTACATGGGCATTGTACTTTAGCAGCTCCAGGATGGATCAGACAGGACCATATCAGCTTTTCTCCTCCCACCCACATGATGAGTTAGTTGGATCTTTCTTCTCCAGAGGATGTTCAGAGGGCATATCAGAGAGTGAATGCTCCATGGGGTGAAGTTTGCCCAATGCGAGACAGGAGGCCAAAATGAGATGGCTATCACACCTCACCTTTCTTTTAGCCCCTACCTGCCTCGACAATGGGTTGTTCTGTATAGCAGAGGCTCCATCAAGGAGGATGTCTCACAAGATCGAGCCTCTGGCCTCATTTCCTGGTGGTGCTGTGGCCAGTGCGGCCCTTGTCTTCTTGCATTTGTCTCCCCTCCTTTCTGTCTTCCTTCCCTTTCCCTACTCTTGCTGCTCTAGAGTTGTACAATACCAGAAATCAGCATGTAAGCATTGCTTCAGACTTTCTCTAGACAATCCAGGTGAAGACACAGGCACTGAATTATTTGACACAGGCATTAAATTATTTACATTATTAAATCATTTGATTTTCATAAAAAGTCATTCTATAGGGGGTTGAAATTATTGCTGCTATTTTTCAGTTGAGTACCCTGGGAGCAAAATAAACTACCCGAGGTCAATACTGCACAGTAAGTTGTAGATCAGGGATCAGACTATGTGTTCTGGCTCTAAAGGTGCTGTTTTTCTTACATTGTATACAAATCTCCATCAAGAGTTATAAAATCAATTAGCTATTTCTGTTCCTGGGAAGGTAGTATTTAAGAGTAGGATGGAGTGGAAAACGAGAGTGTGTGGCAATCACTAGAAAGGAAATAGACAAATCTCCTGAAAGGAGGCAGATGGAGGGGATGACAGTCCCATTGGCTCTACTTCCTAAGCCTTTGTATTCCAAGCTTTCCCTTTCCACGGGTTCAAAATCAAGTGCATACTTTTAGAATTAGTAAGAGTAGAAAGAAGATTGTTGCCATGTGCACATGTTTCCTAGGGCTGCCATGACAAATTACCACAAATTGGGCCATTTCAAGCACTAGATGTATATTCTTTCAAAGTTCTGGAGGCTATAAGTCCTAAGTCAAGGTGTTGGCAGGGCCATGCTCCCTCTGGAGGCTCTAGAGGAGTATCTGTTCTTCGCATCTTCCAACTTCTGATGGTTGTTAGCAACCCTTGACTTGCTGGTCGCATTTCTCAGCTCAGTCTTCACATAAACTTTCTTCTGTGTGTGTCTGCGTTATCTTCCTTTGTCTTTATCTTTTAGGACACTTGAAATGGCACTTAGGGCCTTCTCGTGTAATCTAGGGTAACCTCCTAATCTCAAGATGCTTAATTTAATTACATCTACAATGACCCTTTTTCCAAAAACGGAACATTTATAAGTTCTAGGCATTAGAACGTGATATATTTGGGTAGCTATTCAGCCTACTACACTATATAATAGGCTACTCTGCCTGGAGACATCAGTTCTGAGTATTCCTTTACATTGCACTGTTTGTCTTATCAGCTGCAGGTGGCGAGGAGTGCTCTGGATTACAGAAGTGGCTGAAACCCAAGCTTTCTGCTTACCCAGCAGTGAGCTAACAGGGGCACCTGAGCAAAATTTACCTTGCCCCATGCTCCCAGCCCTAGGCAGGAAGGTCTCTCATGTTTTCTTGATGGTGACATGATTCCCCTACTGCTGAGATTACGAAGGGTCCCTGGGCTATATTGCCTCTGTTTGAATTTCAGCTGCTGTCAATCACCCTGATCCAATATTTATATTTTGCAGAAATATCTCATGGCAAGTTTTAGAGGAAAGAATCTTTCTAATCACAAATATTTGCGGTACGTGACCTTGCTGCACTTTGGCCAATGATGTTGAAAACAGTCATGGGCAACCCTGAGGTAGCCTACAGACATGTCTATTTGAACAGTTTACTGGCAGTTCTGTCTTCTCAGGCCTCTTGTGGAGAGTACTGAGGTGCTGAAGGAAAAAGGGAACAAACTGTGCCTGAGGGCCAGATGACATGCAAAGAGAGCCTTAACAAATGCTAGTTTCCTTCCTTTATTTACTCTTAGGCCATTTTCCCTCCATTTTCCTCAGGGGCTACATCTAATTATATTAATTATCATATTTTCCCTCAAGTTTTCTACTCAACTCCCAACCCCTTGCTTCCAGCAGTTAATATCACTTTCAGTTTCTAACAAACTGAGGGCTTGAGTAAATTCCCTCAATCTAGGTCTCCCTTACCCCACTTCTTCAACCTGTAAACCTACATTCGTACCCATCTTTTCCCCTTTCATTCAGGGTTAGAACCATCCAAAGCGAAGTATTCTCCTGGTGTGGAGGTTTAGCCGTTCTTATATCCTCTAGACCTTCATTCTATTAATTAATCCCTTGCGCTCTCTTTATCACTGTGGCTGTATTGAAATATAATTTATATACCATGAAACTTATCCTTTTAAAGTGTAAAATAGTGCTTTTAGTATATTGATGAAGTTTTGCATTAATCACTACTATCTAACTCCAGGATATTTTCATCATCACAACAAGAAACTTCACACCAATCAGTAAGTAACTCTCCATTCTTGCTCCCTTTCCACTCCCTGCTTCCAGTTTTAGACGACCACTTATCTACTTTCTGTCATTAAAGTTTTTCCTAATCTGAACATTTCATATCAAGTAACTCATACATTAAGTGATCTTTCGTAAGTGGTTTCTTTCAGATAGCAAAATGTTGTCAAGGTTTATCTATGGTGTATCATATGCCTTAACATTATTCTTTTATGTATAAATAATATTTTACCACACTTTATCTATTTATCAGTCCATGGACATTTGAGTTGTTTCCACTTTTCGGTTATTATAAATAATGATGCTAGGAACATTCATGTGCAAGTTTTTGTGTGGGCATATATTTTCTGTTCTCTTAGGTATATACCTAGAAGAGGAATTGCTGGGACATATGGTAACTCTATATTTAACATTTTGAGGAACTGTCAAACTGTGTTCCAAAGTGAGCACACCATTTTACATTCCTATCAGCAATGCATGGGCATTCTAATTTTTCTACATCCTTACCAACATTTGTTATTATCTGTCTTTTTTATTATACCCATCCTAGTGGGTGTGAAATGGTATCCCATGGGGTACTTGATTTGCATTTACCTGATGACTAACGATGTTGTCTTAGTCTATTCAGCACTGCTGTGATAGAATACCAGAGATTGGCAATATATGAAGAAAGAAAAGAAATTCATTCCTCACAGTTCTGGAGATTGGGAAGCCCAAAATTGAGGGGCTGGCATCCAGTGAGGGCCTTCTTGTTTTGTCATAACATAGAGAAAGGCATCACATGGGCAAGAGAGAATGACAGCGGGGGCCAAACTCATCCTTTGTAAGGACTCCATTCTCGTAATAATGAACTCACTCTCACTATAATGACAAAATATTTCATTCATGAGGAAAGAGCCCTCATGAACTAATCACCACACAATCCCACTGCTAGGGATTTGCTCAGAGGAAAAGAAAGATCTATCATCTATCTATCTATCTATCTATCTATCTATCTATCTATCTATCTATCTATCTATCTACCTATCTACCTGTATTCATATGTTCATTGCAGCGCTATTCACAATAACAAAATCATGGAACCAATCTAAGTGCCCACCACCAATTGACTCGATAAAGATGTGAGATATATAAATATATGTTACATATATATATCTCTGTTACACACACACACACACACACACACACACACACACACACACACACACCATGGAATACTATGGAGTAATAAAAAAGAATGAAATTATGTCCTTTGCAGCAACATGGAGAGAGCTGAAGATTACTCAGAAACAGAAAGCCAAACACCACATGTTCTCACTCATATGTCATATGTGGGAGCTAAACAGTCACAAAGACAGAAATAATAGACCCTGCAGGCACCAATAAGCAGAGAAGGGTTGTTAGGGTTCAGAAACTACCTATGGGGTACAATGTTCACAATCTGGGGAATGGGCCACCTGAGACCCAATCCTCACCGCTATACAATATGTCCATGTAACGAACATGCATGTATATCCCTGAGTCTAAAACAAAATTTAAAAAAGAAAAAGAAAATAGAAAAAAAAGAAAGGGGTGGGAATGAGAGGGAAGTGGTTGTAGCTATATCTTGAGTATATCAATGTCAGTATTCTAGTTGTGCTACAATACTCTAGTTTTGCAAAGTGTTGCCAGTTGTGGAAAATTGGGTAAAGGATGCACAGGAATAACTCTGTATTATTTCTTATAGTTGCATGTGAATCTACAATGCTTTCAATATAGAAAGGCTAATTTTAAAAAATTACATGTAAAAATAGACATGTACACATTCTAAATTTATCAAAAACAAAAATCTTTACCCCCAACATTATTGCAGCAGAGTTTAAGTTTCCAACACATGAAACTTGAGGGACACATTCAAATCATAGCAGATATAGAACATATTTTCTTGTGATTATTGGCTATTTGTATATATTTTTTAGAAAAATGTCTATCCTGATGTTTTTCTATTTAAAATATGGGTGTTTTTTTTTTGTTTGTTTGTTTTTGTCTCTTTCTTATGGAGTTGTGTCTTTATATATTCTGGAAACTGGTCTTTTACCAGATTTGCAAATATTTCCTCCCATTTTGTGGATTGTCTTTTTTCACTTCCTCTTTGCATTTACTTTCTTGTTCTTTAAAAAGTAAGGACGCTTTTAATTTTGATGAAGTTCAATTTATTTGTGTTTGCCATTGCTGATTATTATGCTTTTAATATCCTATCTAAGACATTATTTTCTAATCTAATATCACAAAGATTTACTCTTAGGTTTTCTTCTCAGGTGTTAAAGTTTTTTGCTCTTACATTTAGGTTTATGATCCATTTTGAGTTGATTTCAGTACATAGAATAAATTAGGAGTTCAAAATTATTTTTTTGGCATACATGTATCTAGTTGTCACAGCATCAATTGTCATAAAGATTATTCTTTTTCTTATTGAGTTGTCCTAATGCCCTTTGTCAAAAATCAATTGAACATAAAGATACGGATTTATTTCTGGATTCTCAACTTTATTTCATTGATATGTAAGCCTGGTTTATGTCATTATATAACATCTTGATTACTGTGTCTTTTTAGTAAGTTTTGAAATTGGGATATGTGAGTTCTCTAATGTTTTTTTTTTTTTTCTTTTTTTCTTTCCACGATTGTTTTCCTTATTCTGGGTCCCATACATTTCCATATGAATTTTTGGATCAACTGTCATTTTCTGCAAAAAAGCTAGTTGAGATTCTGAAAGAAATTGCATTGAATCTGTAGTTCACTTTTGGGAATACTGTCATTCTAATATTTAGTCTTTTGATCCATGAACATTAAATGCATTTTAATTTGTTTAGATCATCTTTAATTTCCTGTAACAATGTTTTACTATTTTCAGTGCACAAGTTTTATCCTACTTCTGTTAAATTTATTCCTAAGTATTTTATTCTTTTTATGTTATTGTAAATATAATTGTTTTCTTAATTTCTTATTTTGACTCTTTGTTTCTATTGTATAGAAATATAATTGATTTTGTTTATTGACTTTGTATTCTGCTACCTTGATGACCTTGTTATTAGTACTACTTTTTTGTTTTGTGGATTACATAGAATCTGCTACCTACAAGATTAAGTCATCTTTGAAGGGAGAAAGTATTACTTCTTCCTTTTCGATATAAATGTGTTTTATGTATTTATTTTTTGTCTAATTGTTTTGGCTAAAACCTTTAGTACAAAATTGAATATAAGTGGTGAATTGGCATCCTTTGCTTATTTCTCATCTTAGGGAAGAAGCTTTCAGTCTTTCATAATTAAGTATGATATTGGCTTTGAGTATTTATGGCCTTTATCAAATTGAGGAAGTTCTCTTCTATTCCTAGTATCATTTAGTGGATTTTTTTAAAATCATGAAATGGTGCTGACTTTTGCCAAAATTTTTTTTGTGTTCATTGAAATAATCATGTCCTTCTTTATTCTGCTAATATAGCTGTTGTGTTGAACAATCAATTTTCATATGTTGAACCAACCTTGCATTCTTGTGGTAAAAGGTCCATGTGGTCATGGCATATAATCCTTTTTATAGAGTTGCTGGAGTCCCTCTTTCTTTTATAACTTCAATATTTTTCTTGACTGATTCTTTTCCTTTAGCTAATAAATATGCTCACATTTCTTTGAACTTATCTCTTGTGCTTAAACAACTTATTTCCCTTCTTATATTTTACTCAAACTTTAAAAAGTGTTGCCCTTTTCTTAGCTCAATACCAATTCATCACTTAACAATAATGAAAGTTGTTTTCACTGAGATATGAAGGACATCCCGACTGTCAAAGTCCATAAACACTTTTCAACTCTTATTTAATTTGACTTTTATAACATTCTACAGTTAACCACTTTGTTCCTATTTGAAACTTTCAAATTTATGGGGGTTTTGTTTTGATAATGGTTTTTTGGTATCATTTGTGGGCACTTATTTTCCTGGTCATCAAATTCTGATGTCCCTTTAAGATCTGTCTTTGATGCACTTTGCATCTCATTTTATATTCTGTATGGTAAATTTCACAGACTTTCATCATTTTAACTGTCATATGTATGCTGATGAATACTGAATTGTTACCCTTTTTCATATCTAGGCAGGTGTCTACAATCACCTATGGGACATCTCCACTTGAAAGTCCTACAGGCTTGTCAAATACAAAATTCAAAGTCAAACAAAATTAGAAACCTCCTTATCCTGTCCAAACTGTTTTTCTTCCAGTGTGATGCAAATCTTTGAAATTTAGGAACACTTTAACAACTTCCTAGATGAGGTGAGAATTGCCTCAGCTTATTGAGGCAAGCTGGCAGTCTTGTCTTTTCTTTGGTATGAGGTGCTGTGTCACAGAAACTGATAATTCAACATTCCCTATCCTCAGACAGCTTTTAGTCTTAAGCAAAAGACAGGAACAGACACAGCTGACTGCATTCCAAGGCATGTTAAGTAAAGACCAGTAGTTTTAAAAAAAGATAATAGGCACTCAAAGGAAGTTGAGGTTGATTCTACTAGGAAAGGTGACAAATAGGAGTGTGGAAGTTTCACAGAGATGATGACTTTTGAACTGGGACAGGAAGATGAGAGGGTCTTAGACAGATGGCACAAGGTAGTAGGGAATTGACTGAGCTATTATGTGGGATAAAGTTAGTATGAAAAGAGGAGCATATGGTTCGCCATGTCTAGTGGGAGATAGAGGAAAGTTGCAGATATCAAGATGGAGGCTAGAATTTGAAGCATCTTGAATGCCATCAAAGGAAATCTGAGATTGATTCTGTAAGCAGGAATAAGTCATTGAAGCTGTTAATCAGGGTACTGACAGGGCCGGAGTCATATTTCAGGAACACTCAAGAAGTCCTATGCATCTAATGTCTGCATGCATTTTTAAAGTTATCCCTGGTCACCTCAGAATGAGTGAAGGGTAAAAGGTCTTGGGAAATCACATGTCCTTGTTCCTACTCTGGAAGGTTGGATTCTTATATTTAAAAATAAGAATTCAATGAAGCAGCATTGGTCATTATCTTACCAATCTTCAGTCATCTTTGCCACACCTTTCTGGCACTGTTCTTTGCCAAAACTGAAATGTGTGTCACAGTGTCCTGGAGGCAGGGGAAAAAATATACATTAAACAAACAGGAAAAAAAAAACCACACATGAAGAAAAACCCACCAACAGACATACATGTCAGGTGTACAACCTCTTCCCCACTCAACAGCACTTCCTATTCTGACATTCTGTAATGCTGCCAAGACTGGAATAGAACAAAGGTAAAGGGGTTTTCTTAGGGTATAGAACACAAAATTCTTTTTATGCTTTGTGACCTGCTCCAGGACCCCCCTTTTTCCTGAAGTCTTTTCTCATCCCAGTAGGAAGCCATCTCACCATCCTCTGATTCCAAATGACTTTGATATCTATAATGTCTCATGGCATTTATTCCCAGACTGTCTGTGAAATCCTGACGGTCATAACTAAACCATTGCTGTATTCTCCATGGTGCCCAGCACAGAATCTGCTGTCTAGGCTCCTCAGAGTAGTAATCTGCAAAATGTGACCAGTAAGGATAAATGTAAAGAACACTCTTTGAAGAGTGGGAGTAAAATACTAGAACTTCTATGCTTAGTTTTAACCCAAAATGAGAAAGAAATTAAGATTTAATGTACCAATTGACACATGAAATATACTCAAGTGAATGTTCAATTTTTTTTTATTAACAAAAAATGTGTGTGGAACACTGCTCTAGTGCTGAATTAATTATTGTCATTTGAAAAGTTAAGTAATTCTAAATAGGAAAATTTGTTGCCAAAGAAAAATCTGGGTCCCTCATTTATTCTTGCTAACACATACAACTATTAAAAAATGTCTTCTATGTGCCAGGAAGTGTGCTAGACTCTGAGGGTTGTTTTGTTGTTCAAATATGATATCAATTATATTAACAGGTGGAAGGACTTTGAAGCAGTCTTAACCCCACATACTATTATAGCAGAATATAAGTGAGGAGCATATAGTGAATATACACACTCATTGCTTCCTGGAGATGGGTGGTGGGATTTGGGCACTATTTTTTGGAGGACATTTTGAAAAATATGCCAAAGACCTTTAAAAAGTGTACACTCTTGGTCAAGCAAGTCTACTTCTAAACATTTTCTAAAGCATAATTAAGGATTTGTACAGATATTTAGCTACAAGAATTATGATCATATCTTTTCTAAAATTGAAAGATCAGAAACAATTCAAATGCCCAACAACATGGGTTGCCTTATATAATATGTGTTGTAGCCATTCAGTGGAACACAACCTAACCATTAAAATTTGATATGTAGATACATATTTAATTACACTGAAAGTTATTTACAAAATTTTAAAATTAAAATAGATTATTCACTGGGCTCGGTGACTCAGCCTGTAATCCCGCGCCTTTGGGAGGCTGAGGTGAGTGGATTGCCTGAGCCTGCGGGTTCGAGACTTTCCTGGACAGTGAGACCTCATCTCTACAATAAATCAAAAAATCAGCCAGGCGTGGTAGCACATGCCTGTAATTCTGGCTACTCGGAAGCCTGAGGTGGAAGGATCGCCGGAGCCCAGCAGGTCGAGGCTGCGGTGGCCGGGAGTGGCCACTGCACTCCAGTCTGGGCGACAGAATGAGACTCCAACTCAAAAAAAAGATTATTCAATATTATATAATACAAAATGATTCTATTAATATATAGCCATATAAAAACATTCAGATGAAACATGCTAAGACTTTTTAAAAATAGTTTTAATTTTAAAATTGACATACTGTTAAGTACAATTTTATGAGTATCAGTTATATTTAGATTTGTGTAACCACCACAATAATCAGGACAGAGAGTTCTACCACTTCAAAAAACATATGTTTTGCCCTTTGGAATTGCACCCTCTTTTTACTTCTGATTCCCAGCAACCACTAAAATGTTCTCTTTTGCAATAGTTTTGCCTTTTACAGAATCTTATATAAGTGGAATCATATAGTAAGAAACTTTTAAAAACTGACTTCTTTTACTCTGTATAATGCCTTTAAGATATATGCAGTAATAAATTTTCCCCCCAAGGGATATTCCAGTATATAACGATATTGCAATTGTTGAAGAACATTTGAGATGTTTCCACTTTAGGGGTACTATGCATCAAGGTGCTATAAATATTTGTGTACAAGTTTTTGTGTAAACATATGTTTTGCTCAGTCATATGGTAAGTGTATATTTTAATTTCTAAGAACCTATCAAAATGTTTTACAGAATATTTCATCCTTTTACTTACCTACCAAGTATGCCTAAGAATACCAGTTGCTCTGTAGTCTTGTTAGCACTTGCAACTGTCAAATTAAAAAAATGATTTTAGCCTTTCAAATAGGTATATAGTGATATCTAACCATGCTTTTAATTTTTATATTCTAATGACTAATGGTGTTGGGTATTTATTTGTATGCTTATTTGCCATTTGCATATCCTCTATGATGAAGTGTCTATTCACATCTCTTGTACATTTTGAAAAATTGGATTGTATTTTTTACTGAGTTTCAAGAGTTCTTTATATATTCTAGATATATGTTCTTTGTTACATATGTAATTTGCAACTATATTATCCCATTTTTGACCTTATCTTTTCATTTTCTTAATAGCATCTTTCCTAGAGAAAATATGTTTAATTTTGATGGAGTTCAATTTATCACTTTTTTCTTGTATGTATTGTGTTGTTAGTGTCATTTCTAAGAAATCTTTGCCTAACTGTAGGCCATAAAGATTTCTCCTATTTCTTCTTCTAATAGTTTTATAAATCTATATTTTATATTTAAATCTGTGATACATTTTGAGTTAATTTTTTTTTCTTTGAGTTGGGGTCTCACTCTATCACCCAGACTGGAGTGCAGTGGCTGCTCCCAGCCACTGCAGCCTCGACCTGCTGGGCTCCGTTGATCCTTCCGCCTCAGCCTTCCAAGTAGCTGGAACTACAGGTGCACGCTACCACACCCGGGTAATTTTTTGATTTATTGTAGAGATGAGATCTCAGCAAGTTGCCCAGGCGGATCTCGAACCTGCAGGCTCAGGCAATCCACTCACCTCAGCCTCCCAAAGGCGGGGGATTACAGGCTGAGCCGCCGAGCCCAGTTGAGTTAATTTTTTATAAAGTGTGATGTTTAGGGTGAAGTGGAAGTTGTTCATATATTTGAAAATAGATATCCACTGGTTCCAACATAATTTTTTGAAAATAATCTAAGTTGCCAATGTGTCTCTATGAAAAATTAGTTGGCCATATGTATGTGGTCCTATTTCTGGACTCTTAATTCTATTCCAATGATTTATGTGTCTGTTTGCTAATATCACACTATTGGATTACTTTATAGTAGGTCTTGATATTTGATAGGATGAAATCTCCAACTTTTTCTTTTTCAGCTTTGCTTTAAGTAATCTAATTCTTTTATGTCTTCATACAAACTTTAAAATAAACTTCTTTATATCTTAAAAATTGCTAGTTTTGATTGAAATTTTATTATTTCTATTTGTAAAGAACTGACATAGTAACTATGCCCAATCTTCCTATCTATGAATATGGTATATCTCCCAATATGCTCTAAGACTTTAAGAAATATTATAATTCTTTTATTTTTGCTCACTTTTCTTACTTTGCAAGTCTACTTTTAAAATTTATTGCTGTCTTTAATTTAAGAATGGAAGAGTTTTTCAATAGGAAATGGACAGGGCAGATAAGCAAAGACGTGGAATTAGAGATCCTCATCATGATGATCAGGGACCAGACTCAGCTGCTGGTGAGGTAAGAAATTCCAGTGAGTAGATGTAGCACATGGAGGGTATGGTGAGAGGTGGCTGTTGGTCAGGATCAGCAAATACCAGGGGAAAGTGGAGGTTTCAGCAGGAAATATTCTGGTGATGGGACAATGCCACATGTTGATTGGGCAGGATCTGAGCATCATAAAAAGTCAGGAAGCAGGGTCTTAGCTACTGAAATTTAGGAGGGGGATGTCCAGTCTCTTTGGGAATGGAGATAGTCATCAAGGGTCGCAGAATCAGCAGCAAGTGCTTCAGATACACAAACTGGAGTACACATCGGGTCTATGGGAGAGAAACAAGGCAGTAAGCCTAATTGAGACTGAAAATCGTCATGGGAGGATTGACTGGGTACACTGAATTCTGAATATTTTGAGAATCTAGACTAAAGCTCCTGAAATTCTACTTGACTAGTCCCGAATTAGTCCTAGGAATGGCGCAATTTTGAGCCTGAAGGTGGAATTCAAATGGCCTCGGTTATGAGAAGAAGAGGAATGTGGGGCTAAAGAGCTAATTGAAACATTACTCATTTGTTCACTTATTTACTCAGCATTTACTATATGAAAGGCATTCTTACTGTCACTGTTGCAGTCCACAGTAAGGCTGTCTACTTGTAAAATGAGCTGACAGTATGCCTACACATGCTTGGACACACCCACCCATTCACACATGCATGTGTTCATGTACACGTGCATGGGTGGTTGCACAAAAGGAATGGCAAGCATTGGCCAAATGCCAGCTGGGAAACCCACGATGATACTCAGCCTCAGGCACTGGGAGCCTCATGGATCAGTTCACAAGGTAGAGCTAACATCAAAGAGTGGCAGGATTGTTTCAGAACTGGGACAAACGGTAGATGTAACCCTGAGGCCTTGTGACACCAGAGAACAGGTTGATGCATTTGCTTGTGTTTGAAGAATATTCTAGGTGGTGTTTGAATTACTTGGGTCTAAGGACACAATGAATTGACCATAGGCCTATTAAAAAATATTAAGTAATTCTTAATTTAGCTAGCAGTGTGAGCGGGGCTATGTTTTGTTTTTGGTTTTGTTGTTCCAGCAAAAGAGGATCAGTGCCTTCTTCTCAGCATCTAAGAGCAAAAAGACAGTCAGTCTTTTGAACTTGAACTTGCTTATTATAAGCTCTTATCAAAAACCATCGCTCTCTGTGTATTGATTTCTAGCCAACGATTAACCAGATGTGATCTTAGAGCCTTGATAATAGCTCAGGAACTCACTCAACAGAGGGAAGGAAGCCTGCTAGTTTATGAACAAAGCAGGTATTTATGGCGCCCCCGCCCCAGACTCAGGTGAGTATTTTTCCATCCAGGTGGCACAAGAAGTCACAAATACAGAGCTCCAGTGGATCCCTGTACGTGAGTTTATGCTGACTATCTGGAGGGGTGAGAAGGTCTAGACCTGACTGAAAATGACTTAACATTAAAATTGTGAGATCAGTCACCTGCTTGGGAGGGTTGCAACTCAATGCCTATGTCCCCACATAATAGGGTTACTAATGATAATGCTATTTACTTGGATACACTTTACAAATGTAAAGTGTAAATTTTTTTTTTTTTACAACCATTACCATGATAATTTTTACTCTATGTGATTCCCTTTATATAAAGTTCAAAAATAAATACAAACTATATTGCTCGGAGATGAACATTTAGGTGGTAAAATTATAATGCAAATCAGGAAAATGATCATAGTGATATCAGAAGAGTAGTGACTCAATGGGGAGAAAGGAAGTGTGATTGGGAAGCGGCACAGGCAGGGCTTCTGGAGTGCTGCTTATGATCTACTATTTTACTTGGTTGGGGCTTAGACAACTTTGTAATAACTCGTTAAGCTATAATTTTATGACTTATGAACTTTGTGCCTGAATGTTATGTTTTATTTTTCATATATCAATCAAACAAACAAAAGGCCAAAAAAGGAAAGAAAATCAGTTTATGTCATTCTAACCAAGATTGGTTATTAGTTATTGTGATTCTAGGCTAGAGATGGCTCAAAACTCTGCACAATATAAAATGTGACTGCCTTGGTGGTATTTTAGATAACTACATATTGACCTTTCATATTCCTTATTGTAAAAAATATCAATGTATCTATATAGTTCTAGTCTGAGAGCCCCATGAAAGAACTAAGAAACTTGCTCAAGTCTCCCGCTAGTTAATGCTAGAGTTGGAACTTGATTATAGTTACTTTGAGTGCACAGCTAATACTCTTGGGTGGTAATTACTAATATTCCCTTCCCAACTTCAACAATTCAACACATGTCTTTATTTCATGTAGAACTGAGTTGAATATCTTGGCTCATTGTAGAATTGTCCATTGATTTTCAAATTTGCATTAAAAGATAGAGTATATTTGACTCTGTACTAATTAAAAATTCCAAAAAAAGGTTTGGCTCCCTTATCATCATAAGTTAAGCAACTTAGGAGTTAAGCAACAATATCCTAGTAACAATAGCATCTTTAGAAATTAGTATTATTTATATATAAGAGTAGATCTCATTATAGTTTTGTATATCAAATACATTATGTGTATTAGAATTTTTAAAAATTGAGGAGATAAAGCAAGAAATAAAAACCACCCATAATCTCAACTTTTAGAAATAAGTTCTGCTAAATTTTGCTACATCATTAATCTTTGCAAAATTGGTATCATGAAAATATTGTTTTGAAAGTTGTTTGCTAAACTTGACAGTATATTGTGATATTTTTCATATTGATAATTCTTCTATAACACACTTTTTAAGGCTTGTATAATATAACATTGTATATATTAATGTTTCATTTTTTAAAAAGAAAGTCAGGCTGGGTGTGGTGGTTCAAGCCTGTAATCCCACTTTGGGAGGCAGAGGTGAGAGGTACTTTGGGAGGTGGAAGCGAGAGGATTGCCTAAATCCAGGGGTTTGAGACCAATTTGGGCAACTTGGTGAGACCTCATCTCTACATAAAAAAAAAAAAAATTAGCCGGGAGTGGTAGCGCACGCCTGTAGTTCCGGCTACTTGGAAGGCTAAGTTAGAAGGATTGTCTGAGCCCAGCAAGTCGATACTGCAATGGCTGTGAGCATGCCACTTTTACAGCCTGGGCAACAGAGTGAGACTCTGACTCAAAAAAAAAAAAAGAAAAAAAAAGCCAATTTCCTTTTGTTGACTATTAAGGATTTTTTCCAATTGCCTCTACTATAAATAATGTCGCAATACGCATTTTTCTAAAAAAATCTTTTCACATACACAGTTTTTTTTATTTTTCTTAGAATAAATTCCTAGAAGTGAAACCATTGGGTCTGGGTCAAAGGATGTGAATATTTTTAAAGCGCCTTTGATAATATTTGTCAAATTGCCTTTCAGAAAGATGGTCTCAATTTACACTCCCACAAGGAACATTATAAAGTTGTTTCCCTAGCCATGCCAATACCAGACATTCTCATTTAAAAAAAATTATCTTAAGCTTAAATTTTTTTTAGCCCTCATGTTGATTTATTTAGTCTTTCATGTAAAATTGGAAGTTATCTCTTCTATAGGAGTCCTAATGACCAAATTTGAATTATAGGATTCAGAAGCCTCACATGTATGCACACATTTAAAATTTCCTACTTGAAACATGAAAGGAATCCACTATTAAAAAGGAGGAGAGTAGATTTTGCCTGTGTTAACATTACAGTTCTCAACTGAATAGCTTATTTACCTTAACTAATGCCCCATTAGGTGTTCTAAGCACATTTATGTATTGTTAAGATATCTAACAATCATTCATAGAAATGAGAAGTCAAACAAGCCCCGAGTATCAATTTGCCAAAATCAGTAATCTCCTTGGCAAGCTGCTCACAAGACCCTATGGGGGACAGCAGGCATGAATAGGTTAGACAGCCCATTAGCTTATGAAAGGCTGTCTATGCAATCATAATCTATTTGCCTATGTTTCACTGACATTTTTTCTGAGCTTATGGTGATGGAAAGCTATTTTTCAAGTTCATACGCAGACACTCAGCAGCACAGTTAAATCCCAATAAAACAAATATTGCTATGATGCAAATATTTCTATAACTGAAAGAATGCTAGACCCCAGGTAGAATTCCATTTATTTGAAATATTTTTGATATAATAAAATCCTAACACACCAAAATAATTGGAACATGCATTGGCCTACATTCTATTAGGATGTCACTTATTAGTGAGAGCTTGATTAACAAGGCTTCTATAAGAAACCTCCTTTGATTAAAACATCAGCCTAGGAAAGAAGAATTAGGGAAAAGCATGGACTTGTTCTCTGTTATTCCAGAATGCTAGAGGGTAGAACTAAGAAATTCAATGTGTAAAAGTAACAGAGCCAGGTTTTAGATGGTCTTAAGGAATTAATTTTGAACAATCCAGAGTTGTGCCAAGAATGGATGTCTTATGAAGTTGGAAGTACCCCTTTTCCTGTGAAGGTCCAAGTTATCATTGGAGGACCGGTTAAGGATGGCGAAGAGACATTTTCTTTATCATGGGGCCCAGAGTCTGTGTTTTCAGGTGAGAGTCACATGAATATAGTTACGGTTCATTGTTGAACTAAGCAAATAAGAACCATGAGAAATTCCAAGTTAATATTTTTCAAATGACTTGTTTTTGAATAATATGCTAGTCAAATACAGATCACAAGTGTTGGGGGCCATCATCAGTTGAGTTAGACCAAGTATCAGGTTAGATTAGTCTCTCCAAATCTCATAGACATCTATTTCTTTCTCATGGAAACTTCTTTGAGGGACAGATGGTTCTCCAAGGCAGGTCTCTTGTGGTGATTGACTTAAGGATCCATTCTGCTTTGATTTTGTCCTTCTTAACATATGAATTGCCATGACGGGGAAAGAGAGCATAAAGATGCACGTCTATTCTTCTTTTCTTCTACTTAAGTCACTTCTACTTACAGTGTATTGGTCAGAACTAGTCATGTGGTCCCTTTAATTGCAAAGGAGAGTGGGAAATATAGTCCCCCTGTGTACCCAGGAAGAGATAAGGAAAACGGCCTTATAAACCCATAGCATTATTTTCACTAAGGTGCTCAGGGATTTTATTTACTTTTATAATTCTACCTTGGTTAAAAAATATATGAACTTCTGTTCTCATAAAGATAAGAATAATAGACACTAGGGACTCCTAAAGCGGGTAGGGAGTGAGGAGGGTAAAGGTTAAGTGCCATGTTCACTATTTGGGTAATGGGTTTAATATAAGGCCAAACTTCATCATTAGGCAATACATCCATATAGCAAACCTGCAAATGTACCTCCTGAATTTAAAATTTTTTAAATGTAAACTTTATCCCATAATAGAACAAATTAAACCATGACTTATACTTCACCACATAGACAACTGTTTTAATGTAACTTTGGCAATATTTTCCTCTCTCCATGGTGGTAAAAAGTTTGTTTTCTTCTGGAAAGTGGAGAGTATGTACTCTACATGTGCAAATACACCTTCTCTCTTGATGCCATATTTATTGGAGGTGAGGTTATCAGTGATGGTTTCTGAGCCTTTAGTCTAGTTATAACATTTTTCTGACTTTAAGCTCTGGATTTCTCAGTGCTGGGCCCCTTGAACATTCACTCTTGAGAAATAGAAGTGTTTTAGTTTGCTATCACTGCTGTAGCAAAGTATTGCAAACTGGGTGACCTAAACAAAATAAATTCATTGTCTCATAGTTCTAGAGGTTAGAAGTCTGAAATCGAAGATCAGCAGGGTTGGTTCCTTCTGAGGGCTGAAATAACTAATCTGTTTTAGATAATTCTTCCAGTTTATTCTAGTTTGCTGACGTTCTTTGATGCTCCTTGACTTCAAGAAGCATCATCCTGATGTCTTCCTTCATCTTCATATGGTGCTCTTCCTGTGTATTTATCTCAGTGTTCAAATTCAGACATTTCTAAATAGGGACCACCCTAATGACCTCATTTTAGTTTTATTACCTTTGTTAAGATACTATCTTCAGATAAGTCACATCTGAGGTACTGGGAGTTAAAACTTCAACAGTGTTTGGTTGGGAAGAGCACAATTTAGCCCATAACAAGCAGAAAACTGTTCTTCTGGGCACAGGTTTCTGACCAGCAGCTCAGCTGGGCATGGCTCCCACATGCTCCCACACCCATTTGCTGGCCAGTGACATTCTACTCTGGCTGTGGCTCAGGGCCATGTCTAGTTAGTGAGATGCGGGTGGTGCTGGAGGAGCAGGCTGTCAATAGACTTTAAAAGGCAAGGGAGGCCAGCCCCTGCTCTGATCCCAAAGGCCAGGGAATGAATAACTGGTTGTTTGACTGGAGTGAGTTGCAATGGGGAAGAGAGTCCTATATCGCTGCTGTCTGCCACGGTGAAGCTCCTTACAACAAATCAAAATGACGATTGGGGCTCTCTGGTGATAGGCATGTAGTCAGTCACCCTGGTCGGCATTTTAGGGTAATAGGGAAAAGTCTTAGACAAGGAAGCAAGAAACTTGAGTTTGAAATGGTATTTCCATTTTGAGCTTCTGTGCTTTAATCTATAAGAGGAGGGAGTTGTGATGGTAAACTTTGAAGTTTGGGCCTGCTTTCAACCTCTGTTAGACTGTGGATGACACTAAAATGTATATAGGCATCAAAATAGAAGAACTCATGACTGAAAGGGTGTATGTGGCTTTCTGGGCCCTTCATTTATTACAGCACATCTTTAGTAAAGGAAAGAGGGTTCAAATTGTGACTTATGTGCTGCTGAGGGTCTCACCTGGCAGACATGCTTGGATTCAGTTTCTTTCGATCTATATATCTATATCATCTATATCTGTATCTACATATCTATCTCAATCTCTATATCTCACACACACACAGCTTTGTTTTTGGATGAGGGAGGGAGATATTTTTAATAGCAGGTTTCTTAATCCTCTCTTCTTTTTCCTGGAAAAAGATGAAATCACCCATTTATTCTGGACCAATGATAAGCACTAGAAAGCACAGGAGGAAGAGAAAGCTTGATCACAAATAAATATACACTGAGGGAGGGGGGAAGGAGGAAACTGTTATTGATTGGCCTTGCAAAATCTGCTGCTGAATCGATAGCAATTTCTGGAAATGCCAGACATTTATTTTGTGTGGCTTGAACAGCGGAGATAATAATAAACGTACTTATGAAGTGGGTCTCTTGACACTATTTCCTTGAGCCCCTTATAATAACACACATACATAACTATAGCTGTACAAGCTGTAGTGAATATACTGCAGATTTAAGCCCCAAGCTGAGCTGTCCACTGCAAACCTCTCCTCTGTGCTTGACATAACATTTGAATGTCTTCTCTATTACAGAAACACAAATAATTCATTTGCATGGAGAGATGGGGGACATATCCTCCTCAGTTGTGGAAAGGCAGGCCTGGACTTGTTCTCATGATCAGGGAAGAAAATCAGATACTGAAAATGCCAAACCCTCCCTGGCCACTCGGATTTCTGAACCTGCTCTCTCACCTGTGCCTCTCTCAAAATTCCTTTCATCATTTCTTTCTAACAAGGGGCAGCTTACCTTATGTGGATGCTCCCTCATGCCCTACTCTTCACTCTCAGCTAGTTCTCTTCCCCCTTGGCATAACATGAGGGGGCACCCTCCCAAAAAATCTTTTGGTGAGTGGGCCCCTTGTAGTACACTCAGAATTTGTTCTTCCAGATCAAACAGTCAACCAAAGTTTTGATCTGGAAGTTTTGAGACAGTTGTGTTATGATTTGTGGAAGTAATGCCTGAGTTGGGGCAAACAGATTGGTTCTTCCAGCATGACAAGGCACCTGCCCACACTGCTCCAAGTGTTCAAGGTTTTGACCAAAAACAGCATGACTCCTATGCCCAATCCTCTCTATTTACCCGATCTTCCTCTGAGCGACTTTTTCTTTTTCTGGATGAAAAAAGTCCTCACAGGGAAACGTTTTGCTGATGTAGAAGAGGTAAAACACAAAACAGTAGAAACACTGAAAGTCATCAAAAACTGTTTTGAGCAGTGTAAAAAGTATCTCAGGAGGTGTATTGCATGAAACAGAGAGTACTCTGAAGGTGATTGAAGTTTAAACAGGTAAGAATAAATACAAAATTTTTTATAAATAATTTCCATTTTGGGAGGTTCCCTCTTCATATATGCCTTCTACCAGGGCATTTGGCAAGCTTGCCAGGGCCATCAGGCTTGAGGAAAAACTCAGATTTTTTGGCAAGAGGGAGATTGTTCAATGTACTTTAATATAGTCAAAATAGCTACCACTAATTGAGCACCTATTATGTGCTATGCAATTTACTCACTGCCTCATTTAGTCCTCGCATCAATTCTTTGATTTCTTATTATTTTTAATCAATTTTTAAGGAAATTGAGACTCATCAAGGTTACTTATGCTACCCAAGATCACGAAGCTATTAGGAGACTGAGCTAGAGTTGATCTCAGGTCTGACTTTTATTCTTTGTTCTTTCCATTCTGCTTTAGCCTACTTGGCTATAACTAGAATGGTGGGATATAAAGTTACAAGATGCAGAGGGCCATGAATGCCTGGTGAAGGCATCTGGATATTATTGCTGTGCCATGCGGAATGGGTGAAGATTTCTTTTAAAAATGTAGATAAGACAATCGGAGCTCAGTTTTCAGGGAATCATGTTGATGTCTGTGTTTAGGATGAATTGATACAGAGAAACGTGCAGGCTGGGAGGCCATATAAAAAGATACAGCAGCAGACATGATGGGGGACAAAGATGCTCAGGTGGGGGGTGGGAGGAGCAGGCAATGGAGTCAATAAGAGGTGGCTCCTGATGGTCACAAGGAAGAAAAACGTTCCCCTTCTCTCCTACTCGATCTCATCCCTACCTCTGCTTTTCTTCTTAGCCACTTTACCTTCCCCTATTTTGGGACCATGCGAAGATTCCCTGGAGAATATTCATTTCTATCCTGAGCCTCTCGATGCAAAGCCAATCTCAATGATCTTGTTGGATGCAAATGTCTGCAGAGCTGAGAATAAACGGAGTTCACTTTTCTGCCCTTCTTTTTAAATACATCCCCGTTTAGGATGGTGCTACTAAGAAGGATTTGAACTGTTAATTTAGATGGTGGGAGGTGTTAATTCTGTAAATCAGTAGATTTCTTGTTCTCTGTCCCATTTCTTTATCATCAACCAGTAGTTTTATGAGACAGTCTTTATGGCTTTAAGAACCACAGGAAGTCTTTCCCTAGAGATCTTGCTTGGTGCTAAGCATAATGTTTTTCCTCCTATTACTCAAGAAAGCAGCTCTCTTCTGATGCTAAGTCAATCCCTGTCTAAAGAGTCAGTCCTGGAAAACAGCTACCTAAATACCCGAAGATGTAAAGTCAAAGAGACTTTTTGAATGGACTGTCATGTGGAGAACCATGTGAGTTAATCCTTCAGATGTTCTAAGGCATGTACTTTGTGTCATACCCTGTGCCAGAGCCAACGGAGAAGGTCAGGAATCATACGAGACATTAACCCTCAAGGAGCTCACAGTCTAGCAGTGGATATAAATGTATGTTCACACATAACTTCTACACAGGCAGCATGCAGTCCACAGCACAGAAGGGCAACAGACAATATAGGTCATGAGAATTCAAGGGAAGTAACAAAGAGAGGTTGCAGTTTTTAAATGGCCCTTGAATGGGAATGAGAAATTTGAATTTTTTTTAAAGGTGAAGAGGTGTCCAAAGTATACAGAATAACAATAGCAAGATGAGGTAGCTAGAAAGCACAGTTTTTAGGGAATTCTAGAAAGGAGTCTAGTTCACTGAGATTCTAGCACTCGTGGAAGGGAGAAGAGATTGAAGAGATGGGTAAGAGTTATATAATGAAGACTTGGTCTGAAGACCAAGCAGATAAACATATATTATTCCAGAGGCAATGAGGATTCATGAAAATTCTACAAAAAAAGAAAATGAGGCCAGGTGTGGCAGTGGCCCATGACTGTAATCTCAGCACTCTGGGAGGCTGAGGTAGGAGGATTGCTTGAGTTCAGGAGTTTAACACTAGCTTGGGTAACAAAGTGAGATCCTACAAAATCTCTACAAAAAAATTAAAAACAAAAATTAGACAGGTGGGGTGGCATGTGCCTATAGTCCTAGTTGCTCAGAAGGCTGAGGCAGGAGGATTACTTGAGTCTAGGAGGTTGAGGCTACAGTGAGCTATAACCATGTCACTGCATTCCAGCCTGGGCTACAGAGAGACTCTAACTCAAAGTAAAAAGAAAGAAAGAAAAAGATAATGATGTGGCTTATTTTAGAGAGGGTATGACACTTAATCTGCAAGGATAATACACTGGACTATAGGCCAGGCATGGTGGCTCAAGCCTGTAATCCCTGCACTTTGGGAGGCCGAGGTGAGAGGATTGCCTGAGCTCAGGGGTTCGAGACCAGTCTGGGTAACTTGGTGAGACCTCGTCTCTACAATAAGTCAAAAAATAAGCTGAGAGTGGTAGTGTACTCCTGTAGTTCCAGCTACTTGAAAGACTGAGGTGGAAGGATTACCTGAGCCCAGCAGGTCAAGGCTGCAGTGGCTGTGAGCATGCCACTGCACTCTAACCTGGGTGACAGAGTGAGACTTCAACTCACAAAATAAAAAATAAAAAAAATTCAGTGTTGAATTTTGCTTCTGGAAAGATGGAATAGACAGGCTTTTTTCTCTGTTCCTCTTGCTAAATAAAACCAAAAAACCTCAACAGCAAGTCAATCATTTTTTGTCAAAGGATCAGGAAAAGAGCAGCATGGCAAGACAAAAACTTTTAGAGGTTAGCCATTCTACCTCACCCAAACATCACAAAATACTGTAATCTATCTCTCACCCAAACCAGCAAAAATGAAATAGAAAATCTACACTTATACTGATGTGCCCCAAACCTTGCCCCTCACTGGAGTGGTATTATAAAAAGCTGAATTGGAGCTAGAATTTTCATCTCTGCTAAGTAGTAATGAAACACTTTTTCTCACCATCATGGTATAATTGGAATTTATGTGGATAGCCTTGGTCTCCACTCCCACACAGAAGCAATGAGATACATCTCTTCCCCACTGAGATGGTATGAAAGAGGCCTAGTGGAAAGTCAGAACTTTAGTACCCAGTAATAATAAGGCCACTTTCTCTGTGGTGTCAGTGGAGACCATGTGGGAATAGCATGAGGCATTCCTGCCCCTACTAGCCAGGAGGTCTCAGTGTAGGCCTACTGGGAAGTCAGAACTTTCACTCCTGCCCAGCAATAATGAGAAGCCACCACTTCAAGTGTGAATGGAGGCTATGTGTGGAACTTGGATTTCTACTTCCAACTGAAAGTAATAAGGTGGCACCCCTTTGATAGAATTGTGTCAAAAAAAAGTCAGCAGAAAACCTTCCATATTTGGCAAAAGGCAGATTCACAAGCCCAATTAAACCTCAAACAGAACAGATTCTAAGAAAGTCATACCAAGTCATATCATAGTCAAACTAAAGACAAAGAAAACCATTTGAAAGCAGCTAGAGAAAAATGGTACCTGTAGGGGGAAAACAATTGAAACGATGCAGATTTCTCATCAGAAACAATGTAGGCTAGAAGGGAGTGGCATAACATTTTTCAAGTTCTGAAAGTAAAAAGCTGTCAATCCAGAATCTTATATCCAGCAAAAATACTCTTTAGGAGTGAAGGAGAAATCAAGACATTTTCAAATGAAGAAAGACTAGGGGGATCTGTTGCCAGCAGAGTACCCTGAAAGAATGGTTAATGGATGGTCTTTGAACAGAAATAAATGATAAAATAATTATCATACTATCTTGCAATATCAATAAGGAAAATAGAACACAGCAAGGAAAAATATGGCAAGTACATGAAACTTTCCTTCTCCTTTTGAATTTTCCAAATTGTAATTGATCGTTGAAACAAACAGCATAATACTGTCTGATATAGTCCCAAATTATGTAGAAAAAGTATTTAAGACAATTATAGTAAAATGTGGAAGGATAAAGGGAAGTAAAGGTAGACAAGATTTCTACACTTGGCTCAAGCATGTCAAATGATGACACCAGTAAATTGTGATGTGTACGTAATATGCTACCTAAAACATTAACAAAGCTTAACAAAGTGACACATTCAAAAACACTATAAGTAAATTAAAATGGAATTTTTAAAAAGTTCAAATAACCTACAAAAAGGAGGGGGTAAAGGCAGAGTAACAAAAAACAGAGAGAATGAACAGAAAACAAAAAATAAAATGACAGACTTAAATTTTAACATATCAATAATTACATTGAATATTAACAATCTAAATATACCAGCTTAAAGACATAAATTGACAGAGGAGATTAAAAGACATTACCCTATCTATGCTGTCTATAAGAAATTCACCTCAAATACAGTGATTAGAAAGTAAAAGAATAGAAAAAGATATATCTGGCAACACTGGTCAAAAGAAAGCATTAAGTGGCTATATTAATATCAAGTCAAGCAGAAAATGGTCAAAGACATTGAAAGACATAGAATGATAAAGGGCTGACTCTATCAAGGACACAGAAATCTTAAATGTATATGAACCATACAACAGTGTTGCAAAATATGTGAAATAAAAACTGAAAGAGGAAACAGAAAAATTTATAATTATAACTGGAGATTTTTATCAACTCTCAATAATTAATAGAGCAACTATACAGAAAATCATCAAGGATATATAATTCAACACTATCATGTATCAACAGGATGTAATGTACCAAACAACAGCTGTATACACATTTTTTTTTTGAGTTGGAGTCTCACTCTGTCGCCCAGATTGGAGTGCAGTGGCCACTCCTGGCCACCGCAGCCTCAACCTGCTGCGTTCCCAGTGATCCTCCCGCCTCAGCCTTCCAAGTAGCTGGAACTACAGGCATGCGCTACCATGCCCGGCTGATTTTTGATTTATTGTGAAGAAGAGGTCTTGCCAAGTTGCCCAGGCGGGTCTCGAACCCGCGGGTTCAGGCAATCCACTCACCTCAGCCTCCCAAGGAGCGGGATTACAGGCTGAGCCACCATGCCCGGCTTGTATGCACATTTTTTTCAAGACCACAGAATATATACCATAATCTGGGCCATAAGACAAACCTCAATTAAAAAAATTGAAATAATACAAAATATGTTTTCTGATCACAATGAAATCAAATTATAAATTAATAGCAGAGAAATAATAGGAAAATCCCCAAATACTAGACAATGTATTTTAAATAACTCATGTTAAAAAGAAAGTCTTAAGGAAACTCAAACTGAACTGAAAATAACCATATATATTGAACTAAATGAAATACATTGAACTAAATAAAAATGAGAATACATTTTAAATTTGTGGGACACAACTAAAGAAGTTCTGGAAAGAAAAAGACAGACAGAGAGAGAGAGCACAAGAAAGAGATTTACTGTACTAAATGCCTGCATTAGAAAAAGTCTTATGTCAATCACGTAAGCTCCTACCTCAAAAAAGCAAGAAAAAGACTGGGCATAGTGGCTTATGCCTGTAATCCCAACACTATGGGAAGCTAAGGTGGGAAGATCACTTGAGGCCAGTAGTTTGAGACCTGCCTGGGCAACCTAGGAAGACCTCATCTCTGTAAAAAAAAGTTATTTGGTGTAGTGGCTCATACCTGCATTCCTGGCTACTCAGGAGGCTGAGGCGAGAGAATAGCTTGAGCCAAGGAAGTTGAGACTGCAGTGAACTATGATTCACTGCACTCTAGCCTGGAAGCAAGAGTGAGACTCTGTCTCTTAAAAAAATAAAAATAAAAGACAAGGAAAAGTAAAGCAAAATAAACTCAAAGTAAGTGGAAGGAAAGAAATAATAAAGATAACAGAAATCAATGACATAGAAAACAGAAAAACAATAGAAAAGATCAATGAAACAAAACCTTGGTTCTTAAAAAAGAAAGCAATAAAATTAACAGGACTCTATCAAGTTATCAGAAGAGGGGAACAAGTGACCAATATTAGGGATAAAACAGGACATTACTATGAATCCTGTATTGTCAAGAATAATGATATGCTATGAACAACTCTACATACAAAAAATTGACAAGTTGAATAAAATAGACCAATTCCTCAAAAGCATAAAATACCACAACTTATCTAGTATAAAATACATAATTTGGATAGTTTGATAATTACTAAGGAAATTGAATTCATAACTTATAAAACTTCCCAAAAGAAAATCTTCAGTCCCAGATAGTTTCACTAAATAATTCCTTCAAACATTTAAAGAAGAGTTAATACCAATTCACATATCCTAGAAAATAGAAAAGGGGAGAATAATCTTTAATTCACTTAATGAAGGTAGTATTACTCTGATTCTAAAATCAGACAAATACACTACAAATAAAGAAAATCACAGACTAACATCCTTTATAAATATAAAAGCAAAATCTTTTAAAAAAATATAATGGAACAAAATAGAAAAAAAATTATTTTTAAAAATCAGGAATTAGAAAAGCAATTATGCATCATGACAAGTAGAGTTTATTTTATTTTATGAAGTATGCAAATCTAGTTCAATGTTTTTAAAAAGTCCATTAATGCGAATCCACCTTAGTAATAGTGTAAAGGAAAAAAAGCACATGATTGTGTCAGTGCAGAAAAAGTATTTGACAAAATTCAACACTGATTTGTGATTTTAGAAAAGCACAAACTCTCAGAAACCTCTCAGTTTGATAAAGAGTTTCTGCAAAAGCCCCATAGCTACACTTAATGGTAAAAGACTGAATCTTTTTCCTCTAAGATAAAAAAAATGAGGCAAGAAAGGACATCTACTCTCACCGCTCTCATTTCACATAATGTTGGAAGTTTTAGCCAGTGCAATTAGACAAGAAAAAGAAATAAAAGGAATGCAGGTAAGAAAGAAAGAAAGAAAATTACCTTGATTTGTAGCTGATATGCTTATCTACATAGAAAATTGCAAGGAATTTATTCCCCAAAAGCCCTTAGAATTAATAAGTGAAATCAGCTAGGGTTGCAGAATGCAAAATAAACATATACAAATCAATTATATTTCTATATACTAACAATAAACACATGAACATTGAACTTAAAAGTATAGTAGCACTTATCATCACTCAAAAATTTAAAAAACTTAGGTACAAGTCTGACAAAATACAAGATTTGTACACTAAAAACTACAAAATGTTGAGGAAAAAAATCAAAGATGATCTAAATAAAAGGAGAGACACCATTTTTATTCACTGACTGGAAGTCTCAACATAGTTGTATTAGTTACTAATTGCTGCGGTAACAAATTACCACAAACTAGGTGGTTTATAATAACACAGATTTATTTTCTTACAGCTTTGGGTTTTTGGAGTCTGATATAGAATTTTACAGGGCTAAAATTAAAGTATTGGCAAGGCATGTCTTTTATAAAGACTTTAAAGAGAGGGTGAAGTCCTACATCTGCAAAACTTCTTTTGCTATATAAAGTAACATCACAAGTTCTAGGAATTAGGATATGGGGATCTTTGAGGGATCATTATTCTGCCTACTACCATAGTAAAGATGTTAATTTCCCCAAAATTGGTATATAGATTTATACCAATTTCTCTTAAAATTATAGCAAGATTTTGGGTACTTATCAATAAGATTATTCTAAAATTTATATGAAAAGGCAAAGAATAGCTGGGCTTGGTGGCTCAGCCTATAATCCCGTGCTTGGGAGGCTGAGGTGAGTGGATTGCCCAAGCCCGCGGGTTCGAGACCTGCCTGGGCAACTTGGCGAGACCTCATCTCTACAATAAATCAAAAAAAATTAACCAGGCATGGTAGCGCGTGCCTGTAGTTCCAGCTACTTGGAGGCGGAGGCGGAAGGATCTCCGGAGTCCAGCAGGTTGAGGCTCTGGTGGCCGGGAGCGTGCCACTGCACTCCAGTTTGGGCGACAGAGTGAGACTCCAACTAAAAAAAAAAAAAAAAAGGCAAAGAATGCAAAGAGATAAAAGCAATTTTGAAAATTAAGTAGGAAGAATCTGTCCATTGAAAAAGTGATTTCAAGACTTATTATATAACAAAAATAATCAAGACTGTATAGTATTTGTAGAGAGATAGACATGTAGATCAATGGAGCAGAGTACAGAGCACAGAAATAGATTCATACAAATATGTACATCAATTTTTGACAAAGGTACAATGAGGTAAAGAAAGCCTTTTCAACAAATGATGCTGGAGCAAATAGATATCTGTAGGTAATCAACAAACAAACATCAACCTAAGTCTCAAACTTTATATACAAATTAACTCAAATAGATCATGTACTTAAATGTAAAACATGAATCCAACAATTTATAGAAACAAACCACAGAACACAGGGAGAATATCTCTAGGATTTAGGGCTAAGCAAAAAGTTCTTAGATTTGACACCAAATGCACAATTTATAAAAGAATAAGAATAGTAAGTGGGATTTTATCACAATTAAAATGTTTGCATTATGAAAGAGCCTATCTATCAACAGGATGAGAAGGTAAGTTACAGACTAGGGAGAAAATATTTACAAATCACATATCTGAAGGAGGACTAATATCTAAAATATACATAACTCATAACTCAATAGTGAAAAACCAAACAATCTAATTTAAAGTCAACAAAAGATATGAAAAAACATTCTACCAAAGAGTGTGTAGCAGTGACAAATAAACACATGGAAAGATGTTTGACATTATCAGTGATGGGGAAGTGCAGATTAAGAACATGTGAGATATCACTGCACACTTATCAGAATGGCTAAAAATAAAAAAAAAAATAGTGACAACACCATGTGTTGGCAAGTATGCAGAGAAACTGAATCACTTAACATTGCTGGTGGGAATGTAAAACAGTATACAGCCTCTCTGGAGAGTAGTTTGGCAGTGTCTTTTTTTTAAAAAAAAGGATACAGGCCAGGCGTGATTGCTCGTGCCTGTAATCCCAGCATTTTGGGAGGCAGAGATGAGAGAATTGCCTGAGCCCAGAAATTCGAGACCATCCTGGTAACTAGGCAAGACCTCCTCTCTACAGTGAAAATTCAAAAAATTAACCAGGCATAGTAGTGTGCACCTATAGTTCTGGTTATTTGGAAGGTTGAGATGGGAGGATCTCCTGAGCGCAGCTGGTTGAGGCTTTGATGGTAGTAATCGTGCCACTGCACTCTAGTCTGGGCAATGGAGTGAGACTCTGACTCAAAAAAAACCCAAAAAAGATACATGTAACTACTATATACTCCAACACCTGCACCTTTTGAGCATTTATCTCAAAGAAATAAAGATTTGTGCACACTCAAAATCTTATACATGAATTTATTTTATTTTAAAGATGTGGGTTACAATTCAGGATTAGGTATAAAAGTAAAAGCAAAGTTTGGGCCTCCCTCTGGTCCCCACTTTGCCTGGTTTGAGATCAGGTACCCTTATTGGTGTTGTGCCCCCTCCCCACATGAATGTTTATAGCAGCTTCACTCATAATAGCCCCAAACTAGAAACAACCCAGATGTCCTTCAATGGGGGAATAAACTGTGGTATATTTATTCATGGAATACTACCAGGAATAAAAAACCCAACTATTCATACACACACAACCTGAAAGAATCTCCTGATAGGAATTATACTAAATGGGACAGAGCCAATTTCAAAAGGCTACATTTAGTATGATTTCATTTATATTACATTCTTGAATTTACAAAATTACAGAAACAGAAGAGGGGGTGGGGAAGAAGAGAAGTAGGTGTGGTTATAAAAGGTGATGTGAATGATCTTCTTGGTGATGAAAATGTTCTTTATCTTGACTATATTAACACCAACATATTAATTGTGAAATTATACTATAGTTTTGCAAGATATTAACATCGAGAGAAACTGAATAAAAGGTACAAGGAATCTCTCTATATGATTTCTTACCACTACATATGAATCTACAATTACCTCAACATAAAAACTTTAATTTAAAAAAATTAGAGGAAACTTACACTGGGACGGTGATGATGGGGGTGGTGGGGGCTGCAGACACTGTGGTGATGGAGAAAGACATACATGAAAGGAATAATTTAAAGAGTGATTTTAGCTGCCTTTAGTCCCCCACCCTGGGTCTCTGGGTCGACTGGGATGCTCATATTCCTCTGGATGAGAGCAACTGTTTGGTTTGCTCGATGATTTGATAAAAAGAATGGTGAGGGACTTCTCCACCTAGTGTCCATTACTGACAAGGAGTACTGTCCTGTTCTGATCTATTTTAGTGACTTCTGGAGGGAAATCAGAGACATTCATAAAAGGCTTTGAGAGGCTGAACTGCCCTCTCATTGGTGCTAGTGTCAAAGTTTGGAGAAGACACACAAAGAAGTGTTCTAAAACTACCCAAGCTAGCAAGAAGGTGGTGGTGGCGGCGGTAGGAGGGTGAGCCGAATATGAACTTGCCTCTTAAGCCCATAGAATTCATAAAAAGAGCAGGGACACAAAGTGAGGGAAGGTTGGCTTTCAGAGGGAAGGCAGTGCTGTTCATTTCCCTCTCCTTCACACTCATGTCCTCATCTACACCCACAATCCACCTCAGAGATAAGCCAGAGCTGTTAAAAGCAAGCATATTATGGACTCCTGATTTAGGGAGTGAGTTTTTACAGGACTGAGCTAACAGCTTGGATGTTCACCCCTTTCCCTCCTTCTCCTGGGGTTTCTGTCTGTTGATTGGAAATGGACTGTTCTTGGAAGATGTCTGTCCCTGGTAAGGCCTGGGGTAAGGGAGCTCAGGAGGGTTTGGTTCTGCTGTCCATTTAGCCCCGGCAAGAAGAGCTTCCCGAGTTCTTGTGGCCCAGTGAAATAGGAGCCTGACTGAGGTCTGGGGCCTGGACCCAAGCTTGTGGCTATATGTTTTTTCTCTGCTTGACCTTGTCTTGCATGGCTCTCTCAAGAAGTGGCCTTGGCAGTTGCCTTGAGAGCTTGGGTCCCAGATCAGGATTCCAAATCTCAGAGAAAGAGGGAGAGAGATAGGAATGCCACTTCAAAACCTCTGCATTTGCTGTTTCGTTTGCTGACCTGTTCCTCCTAGCCCCTAGATAGCCACGGGGCTTGCCTTAAATGTCACATTTGTAGTGTGATTGTTCCTGGACATCCTATGTAAAATTAATCATTCTTCCCAACATTTTAAACCCTTTTCTCAGCTTTCTTTTTCCTCCAAGGCACTTGTAACTCTTCAACATACTCTGAATTTTACTTTTTTATCTTATACATTGTCTTATGCATAGTCTGAGTTTCTCAATGAGAATGTAAGTTTTATGAGGGCAGGGCTTTTGGTCTGTTTTGTTCACTACTGAATGTGTCTAGAAGAGAGCCTCGTAGATAGTAGGCAGTTGATAAATATTTAATAAATGGATAAATAGAAGGAGGGAGTGAATGAAATTATTTCTGGTGATAGATAAGATATATGCTTATATAGTATATATTTATAACACTGCACATTAAATGTACTAATATTTTCATTAATTAATTTAATATTATCAAATATATGTAAACATGTGTATTAGATATTAATATTTAAATATATATTTTTCAAAAGTATGCAACTTTGAAAAGAATCTTGCACTGGAATTTAAAGATCTGGGGTTAGCTCTAGTATTTTCTTTTCTGTTTTTTTTTTTGAGTTGTAGTCTCACTGTCACCCAAACTGGAGTGCAGTGACCACTCCCGGCCACCGCAGCCTCGACCTGCTGGGCTCTGGTGATCCTTCCTCCTCAGTCTTCCAAGTAGCTGGAACTACAGGTGTGTGCTACCATGCCCGGCTAGTTTTTGATTTATTGTAGATATGAGGTCTTGCCAAGTTGCCCAGGCAGGTCTCAAACCCGCGGGCTCAAGCAATCCACTCACCTCAGCCTCCCAAAGCGTGGGATTACAGGCTGAGTCACTAAGCCCAGCTAGCTCTAGTATTTTCAAAACAGATCTAGCAGGGAAGAGCATTTCATCTTCTTGCTTCAGTGTTTGCACTTGTGAAACGGGTATAATATTCCCTGTGTACCTCACATAATTAGCATGAGAATCAAGTAAAATATTGAATGTAGAAGTGTGAAAACTCAGAGGCAAGTTCACACGTATACTCAAATCTCTGCAAGGATAAAACCCTGTTATTAATGCTTAGTTGTCATGTACTGAGAGAATTTAGAAAGTGATCTTACTTAGCCTTGTGGTGATAGAAACACGTTTTGTAGCAAGAGAGCTGAGTATTTTACAGGACTTAATCTTCACGGGTACTGTGAGGTTCTCTGAGAAACTTATCTTATGAAACCTGAGTGTCATTTGGGAGCTTATCAGGAGTGTTTCATGAGGTGAAAAGGAGAGCAGAGCCCAGCTATGTCATGGAATATTCCTTCTTTCTTCCATTCCCCCGAGCTCTGTGCTGTTGCATTTCTTGCTGTGTATTATTGACAGAGGAAATGCTGATTCATGGGTCTGAGTTACAGGAAACCTTGTTTCCTGGTGGAGAAACAAGCCTGGTGGGTGCTGCCAGCATCCTCCTCTGCCAGTTTCTGCCACATGCCCTGCTTCTGGGCCTGCACCCAGACAGGCTGCAGAGCGGTAGGGCCAACTCAAGCTTAACAAGTGAGGTCACTTTCCCTGGTGAACTGAACTGAGCACAGACTCCTCATGGTGCCCCTCGAGGCTCTTGGGCTCTGACCCCATGCTACCTTTCCAGCCCAACTCCAGCTGCCCTCTTTTGCACTTGGAACTACAGGCATACATGACTACTCCCAGTTCTTTGTGAACACCTTGCATTTTCCAGTCTCTAGGCCTCGGCTCATGATGTTCCCTGCCTGGAGTGGCCTCTGACCCAGTGCTGGCTCATTGAACTCCTACCCATGCTTCAATTTTGCTAAGCTGCTGCTTGCTATGTGAAGCCTGATAGATTTCCTCGTATTTATTTCTTGTTTTTTCAAAAAACGTGTTATTTTCAAATATGCACAAAAGTAGACAAAATTATCTGATGTACTTCCGGGTAGTTTCACTCAACTTTAACAGTTGTCTGATTCCTCTTAAATAGCACTTGATCCCCTTCTTTGAGCTCCTTCAGTGATTCTTGTGTTCTGTGCTGAATTAAATGAGAAGGAGGTGAATCAGTGGATATAGAATGCTCCCCCACAATGAAGAAACTGAGGCTCAGAGGATTAAAGTAAGTTGCCCAATGTCACAATCAGGTATTAGCAAGCTGAGATGGACTTCTTCTGAAAGGCCTCATAGTCGAATTGGAAGGCATGGATCATAGACTCCTAACAAGTATGTGGTGCTGGGTCTCAAGGACTACAAGAGTTCAGCTTAAGTGATTAGTAAGTGTGTGTTGAATGAATGAATTAATCTTCTACCCAATTGATTAATAAGATGACCTCTTAAGCTTGGCACTGAGTAGCTTGCTGACCCTTTCCATTCTATTATCTGACGTCAACATGCCGAAGGAGATACTGACTTTTATGGAGAAAAATGCCATCTAACTGTAAAGCCAATACAAAGTAGTGGAAAGTTTAAACTGATAAATATTCCTGAATAATTCTGTGTTATTACTGCATAGAGTAGAGAGTAGACGCTCTGTATCTGAAGAATCTAAATACTCTGGAGATAATTCTTACTGGAAAGGTAAGAAGAGAAATTAAGTCTGAAGTTCTGTGGTTTGCAGCACTTTTGCATTTGATGACTTGGGAGAGAGGCATAAAGGAAAAGTGTGGAAAGCTAGAGCAATAAATAAAAAGCCAGTTCTGGAATAATGGCAATTTTCATCTTGATCCAGGCATGGTTCAAACCTAGACTTTAGACAGCGACAGTTCATCCACATGTCTAGTCTGAGGTGTCCTGACTACTGTGTCACCATGGGAGGAGGGATCTGGTCATCAGCCAAGAACTGAAGCTGTTACCAGTGGAGTGAGGTGGGGATAGAAAGTATGTGTGACTGTGGTTTCTTTTTTATAACGTGGAGTTAAAGCACAATTTGAGATTCTTTTTTGGGAAAAGATCTCTTGCATCAGATTTGTTCTGAGGGTCACACATCATCAGTGCATTATCACAGTATGCCCTTGGTAAAGCAAAATAAATGAGGAGAAGAAAACTGCAGGGGGCCGCACCCAGACATCCACTAGGCACTGTGTCACCTCTGACTCCTTTACTCATTTGAAGGAGGGTGGGCATGTCAACACCCGGGTCTCAGGGTGGTTCTGAGTTCCACCAAAGTAATGGACAAGAGGGTGATTTGTAAGTTGTGAAGTGCCTCATTAAGGCCCTGACCGCTCCACATCTGCCATTCTTATTAGGAGCTCACTAGGGGTACCTGATGACATCAGAGACATTGCCCTGAAGGCAAGAAGAGAGACAAAGGAAGGTTGTTAGAATGAGGGATTGCAGTTACATTTTAGTGTGGGCCAGAGACCTGGGTAAGGAGGACATCAGAGACAATCCTGGAACCTGTGTCCTTTCTCTACATTCATCACTTTCCATTGGTATCCCTGTGAAGAAGATCATAAATGTTATCAAAATAAAGACTTGCCTTAGGTGCCAATTTTAGAAGCAGCAGGTTGAGGGGTGAGTACTTGGGAGAATATGAAGTGTTGAGAAACATTTTGTACTCTGTAGACAGTCCGTAATTATGAAGAAAATGGGTAGAATTTGTGGAGCTTGTGGGGGAAATAAGAGAATTTAAGGCTTAATGGGCAGAGGGATGGGGTGTATCCCTAAACTGGGCTGTCGGGAGTTTTTCAAGTACAGGAAGGAATACTGCAGAAAGGAGATTTCAGACAACCACTACCATCAGGTAGGCTGCCACAATAGCTGATGACAGTTTGCCCTCCAAAATCCATGAAAACGTTTTCTTTTTTTTTTTTTTCAGTTGGAGTCTCACTCTGTCACCCAGACTGGAATGCAGTGGCCGTTCCCAGTCACTGCAGCCTCGACCTGCTGGGCTCTGGCAATCCTTCCGTCTCAGCCTTCCAAATAGCTGGAACTACAGGTGCGTGCTACCACGCCCGGCTAATTTTTTGATTTATTGTAGAGATGAGGTCTAGCCAAATTGCCCAGGCGGGTCTCGAACCCACAAGTTCAGGCAATCCACTCACCTCAGCCTCCCAAAGCATGGGATTACAGACTGAGCCACCGAACCCAGCTAACATGTTTTCTTATATGGAAAAATATCCCTCTTCCCACCCCACCACCCGCACGCACCTGTTTATTTGACTAATGAAGTATTTCTTCAAGGGGATTAGAAAGGTAAGGTAGCCCAGTACTAAGTTACCTTTCCATACGACAAATGTGGTCCTTAGTACAGCAAACCTTAATAAAGCACCATAGAGGGACCAGGCACTTGTTTGGGCCTCTAGAGGACACAAATTGGTAAAGTATTTGAGCTCTCAAAATGCCTAAACCTAGCAAACTCATGTGGTTCAAAGCCTTCACAGCAAAGAAAGTCATCCATAAAGAATCACGCACCTATAAAATAGTCATCTTTGTCTACGTTCTCTTTTCTACAGGACAATGTTTTCAAGCTAGAGGCATTCAAAGAGTGGCCTGGAGAACATGTCATTTAGAATCTGGAAGATTTCCATCAGAGTTCAGGTGAAGGCCTTGGCCCCTGGAGCTTGTATCAACAGGAGGGAGCCCAGCAGGAAGAAATCACTTTGGTTGTGCTGAGTTGATCTCATTAGTGGTAGTGTTAATCCTGAGGTTAATGTATATTTGTTAGACTTTTTGTTTCCTGGTGTAATATTTCTACTCTCAAGCTGAGTGTTGTCTGGAGGCATTGGCATGAATTTAGCCACATTCTTACTAAAATGCAAGGCCAGTGTGTGACATAAGTTCTAGGGTTTTCCCTTAAATGGGCTACACTTGAGTGTTTGGGTCATATGACCAATCCCAGAGAAGGTACAGAAAAAATGAAGGATCTACGTGGATGTGCCTGTAAAGGTTTAACAAGTGGCTCTGTGTGCAGAAGGTGTTATGTGTGTGTGTTGGGGGGGGTGTGTCTAGTTTGTAGTGTGCTGATTTGTGCTGGGTAAATACTCCCACTGTGGCTGATTTCAAGCACTAGTATGAGGTTGCAGAACATGGAGTTGGGAAGCGTTGCCAAGGATCAGATCTTGTGAGCTGTCACATGTCAGCTATAGCCCCCACCAGCCAGCAGTCAGAACGGACACATAAGAACACACTAGGAGAAGCCAAGTGGGGTGGAACTCAGATGAAAAGGTTAGGTAGGTATAGGATGTCAGCAGCACATGAGGACAGGAAAGATGTGGACAGACCGGGCAGCAGTCAGCATCAAGCCAACCATAATAAATGGTCATCCTAAGAAAAACAGCTACTGTTCACTGAGCAATGTGTGTTCAACACTCTGTCTGCATTATCACTAATTCTCACAGCATCTCTGCTGTTTAACAGGTGAGGAAATTGAGGCCCAGAGAGTATAAGAAGTAGAATATGAATTCCAACCTGAAGTTTGTTTCCACTTTGCCATCCGTCCAGGGGAATTCTGGGAGCAAGTCCTATTCCTAGACAGGAAGGCTATGCTGCTGCTGGTAGTAAGCTTTAATTATAGGAAGGTCTGACAATTTTGTAACAATGAGGGCCTTAGATGGATTATAATGCCAGGAATTTAGGATCAGGGAAAAGTTGAGGCACTGGACCCAGGGAGCAAGGTCAGAAAGGGATGGACTTGATGCTGGATCATCTGACTCCTTAAATGCCATCTGACTGAAGACAGTAAAGACCCTCAGTCCTGGAGTAGAGCTGATCACTGAGTTAAGAGCTCTCTAAATGTCAACCAATCAAGGTATCAGTGACCAAATTCTTGTGCAGGCAGTCAGGACTTCTGAGGAAGAACCCTACATAGGATAACTGTAGATATATGTGCTTTATATCAATATAGTGTCTATAGTAGTGCTTCAAAATTATAATACAGCTAAGGGAACTAATCTGAAGATTCAAATGTACACTTAATTAGTAAATAGCTTATGATCCAATAGCCCTGAAAGGCAGAACTCTGGCTGTTGTGCAGCCATGTACCATGTAAGGCATGAAGGTTGGATGAAGGAGGAGCTGGGTGGTCATAGCATGGATGCAGATCCAGGTGAGTGAGGTGTTGGGAGAGGAATGCAGCCAAGTATTCAGAACTGGGAGAGAAATGAAAGCTCACAGAAGAGATCAAGAAGGAGAGCGAGAAACCTGGGAATCACATTCAAGAAAATGGGAGGCAAACCACCTTCTAGGTGGGGGATCAAGAAGGCCCAGGATTGGAAAGAGCCTGAAAGGTCTCCAGGCATTGTATAGCTGGCTCAAAAGGGAAGCTGAGTGGTGATAAGTTGCAGAGAGATCAGATTAAACTGTGCTTGTACTTGGTATCTGCAGATAGCTTATGTTCCTGAAGTTCCTTGCCAGAGTAGCAGAATTTAATTGTACCTTGTAGCTCTCAGTATTCTCTGTGGAGAATTGCCCTGGCACAAGGGGGAAATTAAGATATGATTGAAAGAAAAACCAGTGGGAGATTGGAGTGGGATGCTGTGATTGTAGATACCCTGTGAAGGACAAACCTCCCTTTTCATTCTTGGGTGCTAATAATCAAAATCTGTGCCAGTTGCATTACAAGGGGAATTCATTCACTACAAAAACTGTCAGGCAGCATCTACTGATATCCTCATTTTAAGTCATAGAATGGAAAGGTCACCCTGTTAATCCATGGCAGAGGTAGGATTTGAACCTCAGATGCTCTTTAGAACCTGAATCTATACGATTAGGGCAAACCATATAAAATTGACTTTTAAAAAGTTTTTAGATTGAATGTTGAATGTTGGTAATTCCAAATCATATTATTTTGACCCTCTGGGAGTGTCCTAGGTGTAAACAAATTTTGCTGTTCCAGTGAGCAGAACCAGTAATCCATCTCAGCTGTAGCATGACGTCCTGTCCATTTTGGCACACGTAATGCCAGTAGTGTGAAGACAACTTATTTAGAAGCAGACATGATGAATTTGTGAGATTTTCAAGCATGTGGAAGTGACTTGAATGGATTCCCTTTAAGCAACGGACAACTGGATGGAGACCTAGAAAGGGGACCACCCGGACAGTGAGCTACTTGAAGAGCCAGCATGGCTTCTGGCAGACAGCATTGGATAGTAAGTGGTGAACACTGAAAGCATGCCTGTGTAAGATTTCACACTGACATGACATAATAATATGGCTCTCCCCTGGCGTGTACATTCACCACTCACCAACTTAACATCTTGGCACAAGGTTGACATTTAGACCAGGGCAGACTTTGGCAGAACGAATGGGTCTAGGGTAGAAGAGTCAGCATTTCCTCAGACTGTTCTTGCACTGGCTGAACCAGGTGACTTCAGGAATATAGCTTTTCCTTCCCACATGCTCTAGTAAGTGGGCAGGCTTATTCTTTCTAAACAGTCTCTCTAGATAGTTAGGAGGATCTTAACGGCTTAAGAAACTCTTTGTGAGCTTAGAAGGAAAAAAAAGAAAACATTATTTGAGGTGGGAAAGAAAACATTTAATCTTGTAGGAAAAGTAGGGAATCAACATGGTGCCTAATTTGGAATTCCTAAAAGGCTCACTAATAGGGGACTAGTAGATGGGTCAACAGGGAGAGTGAGAAAGCACTCCTGACACTTTGCCCAAACCTGGCCCTGTGCCCGGATGTCTACTGAAGCCACATCCCTGGTGCCTCTGCACTTTGACTCAGTACCTTCACCTGCTACAGAGGGTGATTAGTACCCAGGCCCACCACCACAGCTGTGGGCTTCCTGCCCCTGCCTGCCCTTGGGGCTTCCATCAGCCCCATGCCTCCTGGCCTCCTCCCATGTCCCTGTTTTGGAACAACTGTGCATAATCCCCTTTCCCCCTCTGCTCCCTCCCTCAACACTCCCACCTGCCCCTTCTGATTCTGTGCCAGCAGCTGGCCCGTGAGCAGTGCCAAATTAAACAGATGTGTGCGGTATTGGCCGGCACGTGTTACTAGCCTCACTATCCAGCCCTGTGCCTGCCCCGGGCTCTTTCTCAACTGGATGAAGGCTAGGTAACTCCCTCCCAGGAGCACTGCAGGACCCAGAGAAATCATCAGATGCCACTGCCTTCTTAACAGCCTTGTCTCCTCCCTCTTTCTCACCTTGTGATTCTTTTTCTTTCTTTCTGTTCATCACCTCTTTCCCTACATTGTTTGGTCTTTTATTTTTTATTTGTTTTTAACGCTTCCTTATTAATCAACCTCATGAGCATTTTAAGGATTGCAATTTAAAAAGGCAAAACCTGGCTTTTAAAAACATACTTTAAAATTCAAGTTCTCCTAGATTTATAAAAGACATCACAATAGGCCAGAACCAACCATAAGAATAATAGCAGCTGGTCTTCACCACAGCTCGCCCAAGCCCAGGATCTTAGAGATGTCACTTCCTTCCTTCCTTTCTTAGTCAGTGGCATGCAAAATTCATGTAATTCTCAGAAGTAGGTCCTCATGCAAGCGTCTTTGATTCTTTGTACAATTGGCTAATTCTGCTCACTCCCACCTACCTGTCTAAGTGGGGATGACTTGAGAACAGCAGCAATTAACCCAAGAGAGCCCTGTGACAGATCAAAGCCCTCTGGAGTGCTAAAATCACACTGAAAATAAAATGAGCAGATCTAGCATAATGATTCGAATATTGTCGAGGTTTTAGAGCACATATAAATATATATGTATATTTTCTCATAAACATAAGAAGTGAAAGAGCTTGCATTCTGCATAGCTGCTAGCTGAAAAACAGTCCCAACAAAAATAAACAACAACAAATAGTGATTCATACAGATGATTTTTTTCAAAATAATTGCCTTAAATGTTGATAATCAACATTGTCTACCTAAATGTCTTAAATTTCCATAGACATGCATCCCTTTGTCATTTTTCAATTGAATAGAAAATGCAAGATTACTGAATTGGGCCAAGTCTAGGCTTCTGCATATTACTTAAAAGATCATTGACATGTAAGAAATATTAAATTATAATAATGTGTCTTTCGTTTTGTCTTGACTTGTAGGAAGCTCAGCTGAAACTCTTCTTGCTTTAATCTAAATTTCTAGTTCTTTTTTTTTTTTAAACCCTCAGTATATAACTCTTTTTATGTTATAAGTTGTCTACAATTCTTTTTGTAAACAAGATGGTAAAGTCAAGAAAGGAAACACCATCAAAATGACTTCTAATAATGATGATGATAATGATTCATGACACTTCACTTTCTACCTTTAATTAGTTATTTATGTACTTGGTGTAAGGTCCTCATTAGATGGCAGATTCCCTGAGGGCAGAGCCCAGTCTGCTATGTCCCTGCATCTCTCCTGGGGTAGGTGTTTAGTAGGATTCTGTTGGATAAATACAGCCTTAGGATTAATTTTAGAGGAAATAGAATGAGGTTTCTCTTTTTTTTTTACCCCTTTTCTTTTCCATTCCTTTCCTTTCTTTCTTTCTTTCTTTTTTTTTCTTTTTCCAGAGAAGACTACTGATATAATTTTTTTGCAGTTAGGACGGTTCTGAGTTACGTAGGGCTGCTTTTATATTGCTGGGTGAGATGTTATTTTCTCCTGTTCCCCTTTGAAACCCATCATAAATTTTTTTCTTCTTCTACATTGTTCTCTTCCTCTTCCTGCATAATACTCAGTATTGCTCTCCTACATAAATAATAACCACTTACATTTATATAAGCACTGGTAACATTGGCACATTCTTTCCAGAAAGGATTTGAGATGGACATTTTAGAGGATTTTTAAATTTTACAACACACTCTCAGATGCCGTTGCTGCTGTCGTTAGCTAATAATTTATTGCATATTTACCATGTGCCAGGCAGTAGGCAAATTTTTGTACACTATTTCATTTCGTCCTTATGGTAATCCTAACGAAGAGCTACTGATATGACCCCCACTCTTAATGCAAAGAAACAGAGAGGCTCTGAAACTTGCCCAGCCAGGAAAGAGCAGGACTGGAATTAGAATGCTGGCCTCTGACTACAAAACTGAGGCTCTTAACTGCTGAAGCATATTATCCCTTTGAGTCATACTTCAGTTCAGTGAAACAGGTGGGGGGGGGATTAACTTAATTTTTTAGGTGGGATGACAGTGGAGGAGCAATGTTTTCTGAATGAGTGCTTATGGGCATCCAGGGTCTCATGCCTTACTCACAATGTTGCGTTTGGTCCTCCTAGTTATCCTACAGGTAGACGTCAATATTTGTATCACAAGTAAGGGGACAGAAGTTGTGAGTACTTAGTTAACTCGCTAGGTACCCAGATGAGAGGGCAGAATTTGATCCAGGGTCTGTTTGGTTCTGAAGTTCATATTTTCTTCCATTGTACACATGGAACAACTGGCCCAAGTTCACATAGTGGGTTGTCAAAAACAACAAATTTGGTCTAAACTAGGGTTCTTTTAACTACTTTTTTGTTGTTGTTTTGGTTTTACTGTCCTACTGGGGTAAAAAAGAAAACCCGCCATGACTGGTTACTGAGTGTCTTTCCCCTATGACCTTGAGTGGCAGAAGGAGCATCTTATTGTGACTTGTCAAAGGGGAATGCAATTGAATTTCCATCTCATTCAGAGCAGAGAGAGAATAGCATTGGGAACAAGGCTAGTTTAAAACAAGGGTTCCTAAAGCTAATTAAAAGCTGGGCTGGAGTTTCGCTTTTCATTCCTCAAGAATGTTCAACCTCATTAAATAGGAAAAAACAAGTCGAATTTTCTGAATTTTTTTCTAGGTTCTGCAGGGGATGGGGACTCTGAACAAGTGAGACGTGTTTCTAGGGCTTCCAGCCTGCACAGTGTCTGCAATGATGTCACTGTTGCTGATGAAGACTTATCCTTCTCGGGTATTTATCACCTCGGAAGATGACACTAGGCAAAGCAGACACAGAAGAACATCATGCTGCTGACTCAGGGTTTCAGCCTCCCAACCTCCTGTCTTTCTGCTTCCTTGCAATTGCAAGAGTGGAGAAAGCATTTTTAGGCTTGAGTACAGTGAAGCAAATAGTTGTTCTTAGGAAAGGTCTCCCTGGGGGGTTTTCACAGACACCTAGAGTAAACTGGTGCTCAGAGACACAAGGTTCCAGCCACAAGACAGAGAAAACTTCACAGGCTTTCCATGTGGTCTCTGGTTAGAACAGAGAAGCTGAAACACTTAATCTAATATTGAACCTAAGGTTCACAGTGGTCAACATTAAGTCAGGGACCAGGTACTCAAGACTTGAAGACGTCTGGTACTGGGAAGACAAAAGATCAATTTGGAAATTTTTCTATTTTTATTTTTAAAAACCACTTATGGCACACCTACTGGGTGCCAAGCACTGTGCTAGCAGTGGGTTTGTATATTATACCTAATCTTTCCAATGACCCTGCCATGTATTTGTTATCCTCATTTTAGAGACGAGTAGGCAGAGGCACTAGTTATGGTCCTTTTATCCAGGGCTCTTGGCCCCTGCTAAATTAATGGAGTCCAGTCTGAGGAAGTTCCATCTTGAAAAGTATCATATTTACCTTTTGAGAATAATGGTGAAAAGAGATCCAAAGCCAGAAATATCAATTAATTTGCTAAAGGACACAGAGCAGAACCGGAACCGGGGACTCTGGCTTGCATATGGACCAGTCTTATCTTCTCCAAGGAACAGTAAGAAAGCAGAGATGCAACTGCCATCTGGAATGGCTAGAACAAATAATGTCAAAGCCTGCTCTAGCTCTGTCTCTAAGCAGTGATTACCACCAAAGTCTCTTCTCCATCCCTTAAAAATGAGGAAGGAGAACCTCGAAGTTCTGGAAGACAAAGTCACTTGCCAATGATACAAATGTACATCTATGTCTATAAAATGTTTTAAGCCCCTCAACAGAAAAGAACAAGAGGAGAGTAAACTGTTTTGGTATTTTCTTAATTTCATCATCTTGTGATCTCAGGTGTCAGGCACTGTAAAATCTTCCCCTTCAGAATAGTGACTGATTTGTTTCTTTTATTCCTTGATTTTCTCCAAACCCCTTGGGGTTCCAGAGGAAAGCTCTTCTAAAAATGTTCCTGTCTTATCTCACAAAGTCTCTAGGGAATGCCTAGTCTACATTTATAGCTATAACATAAACACCATTCTCTTTGAGCTACAGGCAGCATTGCCTGGACTCTGGCGTACCAGTTAGCAGAAATAGCTATATGCTCTGGGATCTGACAGCAGCCACATGTATAGGATGACTAAAAAGCTTTAGGTCTATTGTAGATGACTAAAATCTCTTATTTTCAGAATCAGTTTTAACCTTTTAAAAAAATCTGACCAGTTTCCATGAGAAATGTTCAGATAGTATATCTGTTGGTATAGTGAGAGTCACGGTCATTTGCAAAAGCAAAGAATAAGTGGTTTAGATGTTCAGGTCTATTTTTCACCTTGAAAGTTCTTCATGTACCACTTTTATTTATGTTAAGTGAATAAAATAAAATAATGGATTCAAACCATGTTTCTAAGTCAAATGAAATGTAAAATCATACATATTTAAGGTCTTTCCAAGCTAGTCTCCCCCTATTTCAGCCACTGACTGGCTTGCTTGTCCCTGAATACATCACGTTAATTCCCACTTAAAATAATACCAATAACTTCAGTTTGATATCAATGCCTTGCGCTCTTATCAGAACGGGTTTTAAGCTACGCACTTCCCGGATTGAGTTAAATTTGTCATGTTCATCAGTGGTCCACAACCTTTTTGGCATCAGGGACCAGTTTCGTGGAACACAATTTTTCCGCGGACTGGTGGGGAGGGAGATGTGTAGTCAAACCTCACTGCTAATGTTAATCTGTATTCACAGCCACTCCCCAGTGTTAGCTTCATTGTCTCAGCTCCATCTCAGATCATCGGGAATTAGATTCTCAAAAGGGGCGTGCAACCTAGATCCCTTGGATGTGCAGTTCACAATAGAATTCACACTCTTATGAGAATGTGATGCTGCTGCTGATCTGACAGGAGGCAGAGCTCAGGCAGCAATTTGAGTGATGAGGAGTGGCTGTAAATACAGAAGAAATTTTGCTCACCCCCAACTCTAACCTCTTGCTGTGCAGTACAGGTCTGTGGCAGGGGTAGGGGACCCCTGATGTACATGATCTCACTTGATCCTCAAAAGAACCTGTGACGGCCGGGCTCAGTGGCTCAGCCTGTAATCCCGCGCCTTTGGGAGGCTGAGGTGAGTGGATTGCCTGAGCAAGACCCGCCTGGGCAGTGAGACCTCATCTCTACAATAAATCAGAAAAGTAGCCGGGCATGGTAGCGCATGCCTGTAATTCCGGCTACTTGGAAGGCTGAGGCGGAAGGATCGCCGGAGCCCAGCAGGTCGAGGCTGCGGTGACCAGGAGCGGCCGGCCATTGCACTCCAGTCTGGGCGACAGAGTGAGACTCCGACTCAAAAAAAAAGAACCTGTGATGTAGGTGGGGAAGGGATTTTCACCCCATTTTGCAGATGAGAATACCGAGATACAGGCAGGTAAAATGACCAGCTCAAGGTCACCTAGTGTGCTAGATAGAGGAACAATATGTCTTCTGAGTTCCAATCCAGAGCTTCTTCCTCTACATTGTTGAAAGTGTTAAATATCCCAGATTTGGAGTATATATTTGATCAGTGATGCTTTCACTCATGATGAGAAAATGCACTTGGCTGCTTCTTGCCACACCACAGTAACGACCACATACCCTCTGTAAACCAGCTGTTCTCTGCCTTAATTCATGCTGTTCCCTCTGCTGGGAATACTTTCCCAGTCTCTTCTCTGAATAGTCAACTCCTCCTAATTCAGTCGAAGGCCAACTCTGATTAATTTTCTTTTATATGTCTCCATAATGCTTTGCATGCCTCTGCTACTGCAAGGTGGTCCCTAATCTATAGCTAGGTGTCTCCCATGGAGTCACAAAAGACAGGAAATCCAATGACCAACTAGTGGGGACGCTTGTTGAGACCCAGGATCAGGTCTTTGTTTTTATATTTTCATCACTTAACACAATACATGGAATGTAGTAGATATTTTTTGACTAAAAGTTGCCCAAGGCCTGAAAATTAGGCTACTACTAAAAAGAGATGAGGGGGTAGGCAACATGTTATGTAATAAAAATGGAAACAAGAGTCTCAACTTCAAATTTCAGAGTGGATTTTTTGAGGCATTGGATAACTTCCTGCAGTGCAGTGAATCATGGGATGGTTATGAACTCTTTGGAAGTGAAGGGACTCTTGGATCTTTTTTGTAAGATGGTTCTACGAGCATTTCCTGTTCTGAATGAGCATGAACTTCCTAAACGATTGCCTTGAGAGCTGAATGGTGGTATGCCACGTACTGCTGCCTTAGCCCAGATTTTTCCTTTAACTAAGTGTCCAAAACAACTTTAGAAGAAGAAAATGAATTGAGTGGGGGGAAAAAAAAATCCATGAGTCCCAGAATAACCTCCAGTTCGGTAATGATTTATCCTGTTCCATTGTTAATTTTGCAATTAAGCAAGAGTACTTTATATGCCTGAATGACCCATGTATTGTATCTTAATCAAATTAATGTGTCTGCAACATAAGACAGACTCAGTGTTGAACTATTAGAATGACAAATGATACAAAGCCCAAGTTTTCTCTCTCCTTTCTCTCTTCTCACCACAAACCCTTCTATCATGAAAGGTCAACTGACTGAAAGTCTGTTGTTTTGATGACTGCCATGAGATCCTATTGGTTAAAAATGTGATAAGGCTGGGCTATCTCCCCTCTCCCCACTTCAAACCAACTGTATGTGTGTGTGACTATGTTTGTAAGTTTGGATGAAAAAAAAAATTGTGGTTAATTCTTTTTGTGTACTTCCTGCCACTGACATTTGTTGCTGCTGCAGTGTAATGAGGTTGAGGCTGGATAGGAGAATTGGGTGCAAGTGACCTACTGTTACAGGTGTACTGCATCATTTAAAAACTGCTAGTCTTCATGCTGTCTTTTCCTCCTCCCCCACAAGTTTCAAGTACCTACATATTTATTCCCCAATTAGGACTACCTCTCTCAACCACAGTTCTTGGAAAACCTGGAAAGTAGAAAAAGATGGCCAGAAATGTCATCTAGAAATTGCACCTCCCTGAAACAACCCTTTATGACTTCGGGTCATTTTAGTTGATCAGGCATTTTAAAAAATATAATGCTGCTTAATAAAATGACACACTTTTATTGGATTATCAATAATAAGTAAAGACTTTTAAAAACAGGACTTTGAGGTTTGAGTCAAGGTTGCTAGGATTCAAGCTTCCCTGGGCTCTATTCACCATCTTTTGCAGAGACTTCAGCAATAGTTTTCCATCCTCGTCCAATCCATTTTCCACAATTAATGGGGTAAATTTTTTTTTAAATGTGACTCAGACCATATCTCTGCTTTAAAACCCTTTGATGGCTTTCCACTGAGCTTAGCACTTAAAGTTTAAACTTCTTTCCATGGCTTAAAAGGTCCTCCATGTCTGCCCTTGTCTTCCCCCATTGACCTCTTCTTATTCCCTGTCCCCATCTATACTGGCCACCCACTTTCCAGCCTCAGGACCTTCACATAGGCTGTCCATGCTCGCATGTGCTCCTCTGTTCCTTTCCTGCCTCGCAGCATAAGGATCACCTCTTCAGATAGGACTTATCTGACTCACCGGTGTAAGTCATATCATTCCTTCTGTTAGGTTTCCTCACATTATGCCTCATCCCTCATCATGTATCATTTGTCATTTTGGGTGAATTTCTGTTCTTAATTTTTACTTACTGTCTGTTTATTCTCTAGTTGATAAGCTTTATATCTGCATTGTCTGCCATGGTATCCAGTTCTAGGTGTGTAGGGGGAGTGTAGTTAATATTTATTGAAAGAAAGAATGGGCAACCCATTGACTTTCACATTACTTAAAATGCCTCAGCCACAAAATAGAAATAGTCTTGTCATCATTATTCTCCAGCTAGCTCTGGAATTCATTTTAAAATTTGTTTTTTGCTGAACTTTGAGATGTTGGGATATCAATTGGATATGGAAAGAATGTGAGACAGAGAGTTTTTGTTTTTTTCTTTGTCTCCTCTGTTCAGAGTTCAATAGCTCATGCAGTAGGGGTGAGACACAGTGCCTGTTCCTCAACTCATGGAGAACATGAAGGGTAGCTGCATCAGTCATTCTTCAGTCTCATCAGTCATTGTCTCTGCCTTTAACAAGCCAGGTAGATTACAGAAAACATTTAAGGCAACAGTTGAAGGCTCACTGTTCACCATAGACCTTTTCTTTGGGAGTTTCTTGTCTAAATAGCCTTGGATAAGTTAAAAGAGATGCTAAAAACCTGTTAGAGAAGATATTAAGTGCAAAACTCCATTGTTCTCCTAATCCTTTCTGCAAAGGCTCAAGACCTGGTCCCTCTGCTTTCTGCTAGATCTTCTCTTTGCTTCTGATACTCAGTGCTCCATAAACATCAACTGACTATTAATCTACAACTTACACTTCTTCCTGCTCTTCTTTGGCCACTCCAGAATTCATGTAATTCAGCTCAGGTTGAGAGAAAAATATCATTAGTTAAACCACATGGTTGTCAGGAAAGTGAGTTGAGTTTAGATCAATCAGTTAGGAGCATTGACCTCACTCTATATTTGGCATCTCAGTTCTCTATGTGCACTGGATTTTAAAAGTCCAGTATGCAGAGGGGTTTTAATGATAAACAAATTCAATCACCCCCACTCATTCATAACTAGAAATCTAGTGGAACCATCTTACTGTTTTGTTTTGCAAACATACCTTATCTCTACTTCCTAGAAAATAAACCTTAGAAAGAATGTGAGAGAACAAGAAGAGAAAGAAGATGCCACCCAACTATTGGCAAGACCCACCAGCAATACAGAATTTTAGGCTTATTATGTTAGCACAGAGAAAAATGGTTGGATTCCCAATTAGGAAGCTTCTTTTCCTCTCCTCCTCCTTCTTCTTCTTTTTAAATCAGTTCCCTTAAAACAGTAGCAGGTTCCCTGACCCTTAAGAAGTAAGTGGTTGGGGGCTATGGAAAGATACTGAAGATCAAAGATCTACCTTGAACAATATGATGCCTGCCTGGAAGACATTACTAGGCAGGTAAAATTTAAAAATGGTGAGATAAACTCTTGGGTTTTCAACTATTTCCCTCCACTTCTGTGTGCCTTCCAATAAGGGCTAGTTTTTTGCTGTTTTTTTTTTTTTTCCATATCTGCTATGGAGAATACCACAAAGGTTCACAGGCTAGAAGAGAGCTCAGGTCTATGCCAGACTCCTCTTCTGGAATCTCCAGTCCTTGAAAGGTGCCAGCCTAGAATCAGAGAGTTGCCAGTATAAGTTAGAGGATCTGGGTTCATGTGCCAGCTCTATCATTCACAGTAGCGTGACTATAGTCAGTCACTTTACCGGCCTATGCCACAGGTCTCATATTGGTAAATGGAGGAAGAGGGTGACTGCCTCACAGGGATATGGGAAGAGATAATCTAAGATGTCCAGAGTTCTGGCACATGGTCGACCATCAATGCCAATTGACTGCCTTGCCCACCTACCATTGTCTGTCATAATCCGTGCTGCTGAAAAAGTCTCCCAAATATCAGGGATGATGAGGAAGATGAAGGAAAACAATTTCGGAGGAGATTGGTCTCAGGGGCTTCAAGTGAGGAGCCCCCTTTATCAGGTTAATGTTGTAAATGATGGAGTCTCATCTTTGGAATTTTCACCAAAAGTTGGATGGGCAGGACCTGAGACCTGGAAGTGAAATTGAAGTTATAGGCAGATTTTTTAGTCCAGATCTCTGGGTTATTTTGAAATACACCCTGAAGCTCAAAGGAAAAATTTTGAAATACACCCTGAAGTTCAAAAGAAAAAATAATTTAAAAAATATATGCAGCCGGATTTGGTGGCTCAGCCTATAATCTCGCGCCTTTGGGAGGCTGAGGTGAGTGGATTGCCTGAGCCCGCGGGGTTGAGAC
>NW_007247456.1:737998-786163 GCF_000164805.1 Carlito syrichta
CCCAGCAGGTCAAGGCTGCGGTGCCCGGGAGCGGGCCACTGCACTCCAGTCTGGGCGACAGAGTAAGACTCCAACTCAAAAATAAAAAAAAAAAAAACACATAAAAAATATATGCTATTTTTTGCTTTTTGGAAAGTGGTATTTTCTGCACATGAGCATTGACGTTTATCAGTTGAGGAACTGGAATCATGTTAATATTAGTGAGAATAAGACAGATGCCCAACCTGTTGTTTTTAACTCTTCAGCAGAGAAGGCAGAATATTAAATAAGCAATAACAATTAATTGAGCAAATGTTTTGAGAGGGGGAACACATAATGCCCTGAGAGCACATAACATGGATACCTAACCTGGGTGGAGATATTGGGAATAGTTGTGGTCAAGGAAGTCTTCCTGGAGGAGGCTTTTAACTTGAGATCTGAAGTGTGAGTAGAGGAAATCTAGACATAGATTCAGAAAAGTGGTCCAGGTAGAGAGGCCAGAATCTGTAAATGCCTCAGGTGCAAGACCAGGAAGCCAGGTAGAGGATTGAAGGAAGTGTAGTTGGACTGGAGTAGAGGGTAGTAGGCAGGGATTAGTCAGAGAGGTTGGCAGGAACCAGCACATGAAGATCCAGGAGGCAAAGTTGAAGGATTATGCTCTTAGAACCAGAAAGTGTTTGATCAAGAAGCAATCAGGAGCAGCAAGGCTGGCTGCTGGGTGGGGCATGTCTAGACACATGCTAAGCAAGCAAGAGACAAAGGTGGCCTGGACTCAGGCAGTGAAGATAGAGGAGAGATGAGGAGGGATCAAGAAATGTTTGGGTGGAACTTTAACAGGACTGGGCAATGGGTTGGATGTGAGATACTTGAGGAAGGAAGAGCTGTCGAGGATGTTACGCAGGAACTTGATGGGGCTACTGGGTGCCATTCAGGGCAAGAAGCAGGTGTTGGAAGACAGGTGGAGTTCAGTGTGTGAGCCAGGTTGGGAGATTAGCTTGTAAACAAGAGATAAAGTAGAGATAAAGACTTGGGGATTATCAGTATAAAGATTATTATTTACCATGATACTTTAAGAAAGGGATTGGCAGTAGTGGCATACTGCCTGGGGGGTGCGGGCGAGCACAACATCAATAAGGGTACCTGTTCTCAAACCAGGCAAAGTGAGGACCAATGGGAGGCCCAAACTTTACCTGTACGATGACCACTTGTATACATAATCCTGAGTTGTGCCCCACATCTTTAAAATAAAATAAATAATTTTAAAAAGAAAAAAAAATCAATGTTTTTCAAATTATTTTTTCAGGTGCCACCGGCACCTGTGGTACTCAGTAAACCTAGTGATTACTAGGGAAGACTGGGATGATGGCTGAAGAGTTGTTAAATATTATACCTATGAAATGAGCACAGAGAATGTAAACGTGAACGTTTTCTCAAAATAAGTGACTACTTAAGTAAGGAGGCCTGAATATTTCTAGTGTGGAATTATGACAAAATGCTGCTGGGGAAGTGGCAGGTGCCCCTTTTATTTCTTCTTTTCTCTTTTTCTCCTTTTCTTGTTATCCATTCCTTTGCCTGCAGCACACATTAATTTTGTTTGTTTGTTTTTAGGGGAGGAATGATAAAAATGAAGCCCAGTCTATTCTTTTTTTCCTTTTTTATCCTTTTCTTTTTTTAGCCTAATTCAGGACAAAAAAAGCTTTCATCGAAAGAGCAGATGTCATATGCTTTGGTCTTTTGTGGTGGTTTTATTTTATTTTATTAAAAAAAAATCCTGCTGCAGATGAGACTCATTTAAACATAATGAGGAGGCAACAAAAGGCCTAGCACAGAGAAGCTTCAGATTCAGTTTGATTCAGGGGAGGGAGACCAAACAAGGAACTGTCCTGTCCATTTGGCTCCCTTCTATAGGGCCCAGAGCAGCTGCATTTCAGATGCAAATGGGAGATGGGGGGTGGGGGGTGGGCGAGGGTGTGGAAATGCCCAGGAAGCTGGCGTGCAGGTGTTGAGGATTCCAGACATGGCTGCAACAACAGGCCCTGAAATCACAGAGCTCCCAGACAGAGCAGGCTTGAGAGTGCTCGCTCAGAGGGCTCAAGTGGACCCGCAGCTGCACGGGACATTCCTTTTTGTGGTCATCAATGGGCCCTGTATTGAAAATATGAGAGCCAGCAACTGGCACGTTTGGAGAAAGGAAACGCTTTGGAAATGGAGCAAACGCCAGGCTGAAGGGGCCACCCCTTGGCTGAGCTCATTATTCAAACCTACCTATGTGCATAGAATAGATGTTCGATATAGGATACTGTGGCATCCTGGGGCTGGACGGAATCCATGGAATCACCCAATCCATCTCCCTCCTTCTACGGATGAGAAAGTGCATTCCAAGGGACGGAGTGACTTGCCCGGGTCACCCACAGAGTTAGAGAGACAGACAATACGAAATAGGAAGCAGTGACATTTGCTGAGCCCTCGCTGTCCTAGATACTATTCAATATTTTGTGCACATGTTTTGTTCTGGAAATTTACACAGCAGATTTATGAGCTAAATTGTGTAATTTCTGATTTTTATTATAGGGAAGTGGAGGCTTCAGTGAATTTAAAAATTTGTCCCAAAACATACAGGTAGATGAAAGGAATACATTCTCTATTAGATAGTACAGTAGGAAAATTAGGTTAAGCATAATTTATTGTATATTTCAAAATAGCTAATAGAGAAGTATTATAACATTTCTAACACAAAGAAAAGGCAAGTGTTTGAGGTGATGAGTATCCCAATTACCTTGATCTGATCATTATTCATTGTATACAGATATCAAAATATCATATGTGCACCCAAAATATATACAACTATCACACATCAATTTTAGAAATTTGTTCAAAGTCAAAAGGCTAATAAGTCATAATCAGGATTTGAATCTAGGTATTATGCTTCCTTCTAAAACTCATACTTTTTTCATTATACTTCATTCCTGATTCCTAGGCAAGTGTTTTTTTTTTTTTTTCCCTCAAACACCCCCCTCCACACATCTATACATATGAACATATTGTTTTGATTCCCATATTGTAAAATGCACTAACACTCATTTCTATTAAAACCTCAAAACATGAAACATTTGACTTCAAACATAAATATTACACTTCAGTACTAGCTAATACAGCAATGGAATAGTTACAATTGCTTCACGTAATATGTACTCAATAGTTATTAGGTTTTAAATTGTTCATTTTTTTAAAGACAATCTTTGAGACAGAACCTATTGCCTACATATTTCTATGACTCCCATACAATTATTGTACTTGCGTTTACAAAGCACATTCACATGCATTAGTTGAACGCACCTTAGCCATACTTACGTAAGGAAGATAGTAAGTAAGGCCACTGGTCCCATCTTATGGATGAGGAAACTGAGGCTTAGGGAAGCTAAACAATGTTCTGAGAGAAAGCTGCATGGGGAATCCAGGTGGTCTCATGCAACATACTGGCTGGAACTATTCAGTGAGGGGAATGCTGATGCTGGCGATCAGAGGAGGAGAGTCATGAGAACACAGGTGCTCCCTGCTGAAAGATGCTGTGGTTCAATGCATACAACTTCAGATCTGCAGGCAGACAACCGATCCCCTGTGGGTGTGTGAGTGGGTGGGTGATGCTGGGAAGTGTGGGGATCATGGAGAGGGTGACCTAGGCGAGGTGAGAGTGAGTGGGTGGCTTCCTTTGCACAGATGTGTCACCCGCTGCGCCTGCAAACGAGCACCCATGTGGGTGAATGATATTCGTGATTGTGCTGATGACATGGTCAGACTCCTAGGTTTTGGATCCTTATGGAGAGCACTGGCTTTGAGCAGTTTTCTGACTTCAACTTGTGCTTCTGGGACCAGTCATCTTGGGAAAAATAACTCAGCAGTATCTCCTACTAGCTCATGGACCGGGAGTGTGACTTGAATATTTGAAGGATAATATAGTATAAAATCTGTGGTTGCTAGAGTTGTAAGTTGTCTAGATCAGATACATATTTTATAGACAGAAACACTGGAACCTAGGATAAAAAAAGTGACTTTATTTATTACTTCATACTTGTTTTTGATATTTCAGATATTTCATAGACATTTGCTAAGCAGGAACTCTGTGGATGGATCTGTCTTCAAGGATCTTTCAGTCTAGTGGGGAGAGGTATGTATAAACAGGAAGTCACAATGCCAGTGGGTATCTGAAAGGGCCACACAGCAGAGATAATATTTGAATCAATCTGGAAAGACATGCAGTTTTGCCAAAGGAGAGAAGTTCATGGTTGTGAAATGAAGGGATGTGTTCAAAGACGCAACGGTGGGAAGAGTTAATGTGATACAAAGACTCTGAGGGCTGGTTGGAATCTAGGGTGTGTCTGTGTAAGTATGAGTCTATGGGGTGGGGTCAGCAGGAGAAACCAGAAGAAGAGGTACTGGATTACAAAGGATTTTATACACCAGACTAAGGGTTCTGTAAAAACTGGGAAGAACCTGAAGGATATGAAGGAGAGTGCTAACAAGATTAGAAATGAGTTCTGAACATATCAGATATATCCCATATATTTCATCTATAATATATGTATGTCTGATCTAGGTACCTTACTACTCTAGCCACCTTAGATTTCATACTGTATCATCCTTCAAATACCCACATCTTTCTGTGTAGAGTCTGGAAAATGAACTGAGGAGGTATAGGAGAGAGGAGGAATGAAGGTTGGAAGATGCTAGACATAGTTATGGTAATTGATGATAAAGGCTTGGCCCAAGCCAGTTGCAATAGGGAAGGAGAGAAGAAAACAGATGTGAGAAATTTAGGAACAAGAATTGATATGGGTTTTGGAGTGACTGGGGTGGAGGATAGGTCCAAGGTGTCTCATGGTCTAGGTTGGGTGACTGGGTGAATGGTGGTACTGTCAACCAGGTGAGGAGCTGAGTGGAGGTTTGTGGGGAGTGCATCATATGTTCAAGTTCCACATTTGCACATGCAATGTTTAGGGATATCACAGTGGTGATGTGGGTGGAAAAGGTAGTCTGGAGTCCAGGAGAGGCCAAGCTGGGACTCAGGCAGCTATCGGGATTAGAACCCATGCACAGTGATTTCAGGGATACAAGACACTTTTGAAAAACCAACCCATCAAAAGCAGTATTCAAATGTGTCCTAGTAACTGGGCTGAAAGGCTTTAGAGGGCAGAGTCACCCAGCACTTGCTTTGGAAGACCTCCTGGGCAGACAAGGAGTTCGCCATGAGGTGAAGTACAGGTCGTCGTGGGAAAGCACTCAGGGCTCTGTTTATCTGTATCATGTAAGAGCCAGGAACCCACTAGGGCCAAATCCTTTTATCTCAGAGACATACTTCATCAGATACAGCATTCACTCATTTCCTTTTCAGCCCCCATACCTCTCCCACCACCACCACCTCCTTGCCTTAGTCACTGGAGCTGAGTCATCCTTTGAGCCTATTCCTGTTTCCTTCCCCCATAACAGGGTGGAGAGGGTTTGAGCAGGAGCCACTGGGCATAGGGATGCCCATCTACTGGCCAGATTACAATAAGGGGAAGGGTCTAGACTCTAGGTTTTAATTTCTTTACCATCATTTGGTTTCCAGGGAGTAGAGGGAAGAGTGAGGCTGGCCAGTCTCTGTAACTCCAGGTAAGAAGAGAGAAAAAGGACTGATATGAACTGAGCCCCTCCAGTGTGCCAGTGTGCCAGACTCATCAACATGTATTTTCTGCCACAATGGTCCTATGGCAGTGGCGTTATCCTCAGATGAGGTTTAGTGAGGTTAAGCCATTTCCCCAAGGTTACACAGCAGGTTTATCTGAAGGACTTCAAAGCTCACACTATTTCTACTACATTCGTTTGCCACCTTACATCATCCTGGAAAAGGATGACATTCAAGTCAACTCATAGTTGAGTGCCTACTATGTGCAAAACACTGTGTCAGAGCCGTTAATAGAGGGCTACTGCTCTCAAGAAGCTTAGCATTTCCTGATGGAAAAAATTAATCCTTTGATTGATTCATTCAATATTATCTGAGCACCACCTAGGAGAAGAGCCCTCCTGGGAGATATGGAGATGCATAACCCAGGATCTCAGTCCTGGAACACTTAACACTGAGCATTGGATGCTGTGGTAAAACAGGGGGCTGGATATTTTATATTCTATGAAGCATTCAGGGAAAATATCCCAGTTACTTTTAAACTGGCATAGAAGATGGAGGCTTTCGATATACTAAGAATCTGGGGAAGGAACACCAGGGCTGCAGGTACCACAAGCACACTGAATTGGGGGAAGTACAGGAAACACAGGTATAAATGGAGAATAGGATGGGTTGGTACATGATGGGTAGCTGTTGGGTCATTGAAACAAGCTTTTCAAGTCCTACTAACAAAAGATGACCTAATGAAGTTTTGAAAATGTGTTTGTCCTTCCGTGGACCCATCAGCTCTTTGTTGCAAGTTTCCTCTGTTCTAGGTGCTGGGCTAGGTGTTGGAGTAGGATGGAGACTAAAAAGCAGGGATAGTGCTTGACATCAAGAAGGTCAGAGACTCATCAGATGGTCATAACTCAGTGGATGTCTGCAAACTTAGATGGGATTGAAAAGGGAAGTAAGATGGTGTGAGAGACCATAGAACAGAAGGAGCTGTTTTGGGGGTTGGTGATGGTAAGGAATGAATTCTTTGCAGAAATAGCATTTAAGCTAGACGTAAAAACAACAGGTAAGCATCATTAGATCAAGTGTGTGTTGAAAGAGTAGTGGGGACAGAGGATAGGGATAGGGAATATTGTTCCAGATGGATGTCACGTAAAAAAGGAGCAGGGGTGGGCCGTGTGGCCCAACTGCTATAATCCCAGCACCTGGGAGGCCAAGGCAGGAGGATTTCTTGAGGCTGAGAGTTTAAGACCAGCCGGGGCAACATAGTGAGACTCCCATCTCTACAAGAAATAAAAAAAAAATTGTTGTGTATGGTGGTACGTGTTTGTAGTCCCAGCTACTCAGGTGGCTGAGGAGGGAGGATTGCCAGAACCCAGGAGGTCGAGTCTGCGATGAGCTGTGATCATGCCACTGCACTCCACTTCAGCAGGGGTGAGAGGGTGAGACCCCAACTTCAAAAAAGGAGCAGATTATATAACAAGTATTCTAGTAAAACTGACAGTGCAGAATTGTCTGGAAGCTGGCAGTAATTGTCTGGAAGCTGGCAGTCTTGGGAATCAGTCATTGAGACCATACCCTTGTGTTCATCCTTGGAAACAGCTGCTGAGCCTTGGGCTCAAGTCTTTCACTGACTTCCATTCCTGGGTTTGTCTCTGTGACTAGGACCTTGTGTCTCAGTTTTCTCATCTGTGGAGTAGAATAAAGCACACCTGCACACCTTTCAGAAAACTGATGCTACCAAGAAGTGATAAAATACAAGTCGTCTACTGATATTCACTCAAGGATTAACAATTTGGAGTTAATGCTTAAAATCAGAAAAGAAGGAGCTTGGGAGCTTCAATTAAACACACACACACACACACACACACACACACACAGAGAGAGAGAGAGAGAGAGAGAAAGAGAGAGAGAGAGACAGAGAGTGTCCATGGCTTAATATTATTGTCAGCCTCTAGTAGACAGATGTGGGTTTTCATTTCCATGCTCACATATCTCTAAATGAAGAGGTGGGCTTTGAATAGACACAGGACACTGACTCCACCATTGTTCTCTTTGGGACGCTCCTGAAGAGAGAAAGCCGTCTTCATTTTTCTTCATTTCTAGGAGCCTTTTTCCTCATTTCTAGTACCCTTTTTCTTCCTGGGGTACAAAGGGGTTTCAGTTTGGAGCCAAAGCACATTAGACACAAGGATTAGTGTCTGAACTGAGACTAGAATCCAGACTTCCACAGTCCTGAATTGCCAAAACCCTGGCAGAGTTTTCCGGTTTGTTGTACAGGAGCCTAAGTATGCTTAGTCTATGCAACCTTCAGAGACAAATGAGAAAATGTTTCCATGTCATCCAAGAAGTTCCCATCCTTAGGAGCTTGAAGGCCCATGACAGCTCTCAGGATGTCAGTGGGTTGTGGGAACAAGTGTCTTGAAGTTGGAGTGCAGCATTTTGATTTCTAGCCTTGGTTCTTCCACATATTGTTTGTGTGACCTTGGATACCATCACTTCACTAGTCTGAGGCCCTGTTTCCCCATCTCTAAAATGAGGTGTTCAGTACATGATTTCTGAGTCTTTATAGCCCTGACATGCTGTATTTCTAGGACTTGAAGTTCTTACAAGAGGACCTAGGGTGAGGCCACTACTTGACTATGTTTGTTGTCTGGAAGAACCTTCTCTTTTTCTTGCTGATGTCCTGTCACTTAAACCCAAACTGCAATGAAATTTTCTCCACAGCACTTTTAATACCAACATTTCATGGATGACTTCTACATCATTTTGAGACTTTTCTGCTAGTGAGGGCCCAATGGGTCTAAACTGATGCCAGATGAAATTTGATGTACAATACAGGAACTGTAGTGTCTAATCAGTAAGGCTAAATCAGAGAGGATGGATGGCATGATCAGAAGTAGCCGGAGTGGCCATGGGTAGATTGGTTTGGTCCAATCAACGAGTCATTAAAGCTTTTCTCTGTCACCCTTAGTATCCAATTCTCTCCTTCCAGGTTTGCAACTAAGAAGAAATTTTCCTCACGGATGAGAATTTGCTCATGAAATGTACGGGGCGGGGTGGGGGGGGCAAAACAAAACAAAAAAAAAACCACACTCTAGAATTACGTTTTAGAGGGTGGACCCCTTGTGGTGCACTCAGAATTTGTTCCTCTGGATCAAACAATCAACCAAAGTTTGATCTAAATATTCTCAAATCTAAAAGTTTTGAGAATGTTGTGTCATAACTTGCAGAAGAAACGTCCTGAGTAGTGCAAACAGGTGACTGGTTCTTCCACCATGACAATACACCTGCTCACAGTGTACTTGGCGTTTAGCAGTTTTAACCATGCCTCACCCTCCCTATTCACCCAATCTTGCTGAGAGGCTTTTTGTTGTTGTTTCTCTGGATGAAAAAAGTCCTCAAAGGGAAATGTTCTGCCAATGTGCAAGAGGTGAAACAGAAAGCAGCAGAAGCACTAAAAGGCATCAAAACTGACGAGTTCAGAAATTGTTTTGAGCAGTGGAAAAAGTGTCTCGATAGGTGTATTGCATCAAACGGAGAGTACTTTGAAAATGACTGAAGTTTAAACATGTAAAAACACACATTTTTTTCTAAATAGATTCTGAGTTTTTTGGGGTTTCCTTCATAATATACTTTTCTTTTCTATAGATTCACAACAACATGTATGTATGTGTGTATATTCAATGATTTGCTTCTTTTGATTTTGGTACTTCTATGATTCCTCAGTTGGTCCAGACAAGGGAAGGAAAATAGCAAAAACCTTAATTCTATTAAAAAATCCTACTGTTGAGGGGCTTTAAAAAAATCTCTCCAATACTAAAGGCTTTTTGAAAATAGGAAAGTAGACATCATCATCCCTGCTTGAATCAAGGCAAACCCCAATACCTATCATTCCCTTGCACGTGCATGATAACCCTGTGAGCAAGGTAGGTCTGATTGAGGAAGTAGGGACTCAGAAAATCACCCAGTTGGCACATTGCAGCACTAGGACACAACTTCTGTCTTTTAAAAAAAAATGTATAATTGTATAAGTTTGTCATTTTGTGCAATATTAATACGATTTTGTAGATGAGGAAATGGAGGCTTCGTAGTCAATCTCCAAAGTGTGCTCTAGTTTGTGACTTGGCCTGGCTCTGCAGGTGTCTTGGACAGATTCCCATCACATGATTGTGCTTCCCTTTGCTCCATTATGAACATTACCACTCTGGTGAGACAGTTTTACTCACGGCTCTCACGTCTGTCATTCTCTGTACCTTTGTAAACCCATTTCATGGCCCAGTAGAGCAGAGTTTCACCCAATAGCACTTTTGACTTGGTGGCTTCAAAGCGCAGTGCCCACCCCTGGCTAGGTTTAGGGCAGTAATGTTTAACAGACTGGTAATTAAATTAGAAACAATAATAACACGTTAGTCAGGTTTGGTTCTAACGTCCTAACAGCACCAACCCTCAAGCTGTAAGTAGAGAAGGAAGAAGGGGAAGGATGAATTTGTGATTCTTCTGTAGAATTCTGGCTCTGTTCTTCTACAACCAAAATAAGAAAACCCATTTGGCCACGGACCAAAATAATACCCCACGATCAGAAAAACTTGCACTTCGTAGACACCTCCAAGGCTTGATGCTGATAGACTGGAAATAAGCTAGAATAATTATTTTTAAATAGTCCCAAAAGCAAATCTTCCTTCTTGTGGGCTAGATTGGTTTACTGCCTGGAGTATGTGCTATTTGAGTTTTTCTCCCGAGCATTAATTAAATAATTCATCTAACTATGCTCTCCCCCACCCAGATTTCTGGGATCCTCAGAAATGGAATGGCCTAACTGGTGGCTGTCCCCTTTTCAAGCTAGCCCTTGAGTGAGAGCCCCATTGTGATGAAGTAGTGGACTTTCAGAGTTCAGTACCTTCAGAAGTTCCAACCAGAGCAGTGTGGTTCACGGTTCACCTCAGGACAATGCAAACCAAGCTATGCATTTACCGTAATTCTAATCAGATGATTCTATAATTGGAAGAACACCAGTGGCATTCTGTCTTTGGAATCTTTTCCATTAAGCGTCTGAACAAGGGCCAGGGGAACTTTGCTTGTCCCAAATGCAGATCCTGATAGAGACTTTGAGATCTGGATTCTATGTTCCATTCCATAATAGTATCAAGTTCTTTATTCTTTCTTAGTAAGATTCTAAAATGAGTACAGCAGTCATTTCCCCCCTCCCCACTCTCAATGAATTCTGACCAATTGCTTTTCTAACAATAGAGAACAAATAAAATGAACTAAAATTGTATGTGTATGTGTGTTTGGAGTATGGAGTGTGTTTATGAGTTTGTTTGATGATAGTGACTGAACATTTTAGGTGAAGATTTTAAAGTCTAGATCATGATCATATATGATAATTGTCTAAAATAATAAGAAAAGTAATCTGAATTTCTTAATCTTTCTGGATACCTCAATTAGAGAAATGTTGCAGACAAACGCAATGGGAAACTAGTTTGTGGTAGGAACTTTGCAAAGTACTATGTGGCTTTGGGAATATAGAAATGAATCAGATCTAGGCCTTGACTTTGAAGAGCTCATAATTTAGAGAGGGAGATAAATCATAATCATAAAAATTATCATCTAAGATAAAGAGTGCAGGGCTGGTAGCAATGTGACTTAGAGAAGGGATCACACCTTGCTGGGGCAATCTGACTTGACTTCTTGAAGGAGGTGGATTTTAGGCCATATTTTAAAGGATGGGAAAGTTTTGGTCTAGGGACAAAAAAGGAGAAGAAATAGTTGCAGGAGCAAAGGCATGATGCAAAGTGTGAGAATGTGGAACTGGTGAGTGTTGCTTTCAGGTAGTCAGGGACTCTACCATTGACCCCTGGGAATCTTATGAAAATACAAATTCTGATGCAATAAGTCTGGAGTGTAGCCTGAAGTTCTGAATTTCGAATAAACTCCCAGATCATACTGATGCTTCTGGTTCACAGACCCCTATGAGCAATAGAGAATCATGGCGGATTTTAGACAGTAGGGAAAGAGTTCCTGCTGTAGCTTTTATCCTTGCAAGTCCCTTTCAGGAGACATTCTGCTGTTGGGGACACATACATGGTAACTGGAATAGTAGGCTTTGCATCCTTCTTTCCCCAGTTGAACTGATCAAAATAAAAACCCAATTAGAAGGTGAAAGTGGATAAGGGGTGAAAAGATACTGAAGACTTGGATTCTAGAAACCAGATATGATGCAAACCACAATATAAAGACTGTTTTGGTTTTAGAAATGATTTCTTCCCCTAAATTGTGAGTTAAAAGGCAAAAGTAAACCGATGAGTACCTATATATTTGAGAGTGATTGAAATACTGATCCTCTAGCTTAATCATTAACATTATTTTATAATGAGATGTTAATACTCATGTTAGTTGTACTGCAGGGCCAGAACAGGAATTAGAACCAGGAGTCTATACCTTAAGTTCTTAGAGCTCTCTGGGTTTCAGATGAAATTTCTCATCTGTTACATGGGAGAATAATTCTCTCCCCAGCTACCTTTCAGTTCTTCATAAAAATCAAATGAGCGAATGGGTATGAAGGTGCTTCATTGACTAAGAAGTACCTTGCAGGTGTAATGGCCACCAACTATTTTAGATGGAGACTTCAGTCTTTTCTCTGCTCCTGGCACATGCTAGAAGAAGAAGTTAGTACAAACTATGTGGAGAAGCTTGGATAGCCTCAGGGGCAAGGAACCAGGTAATATGGCACAAGATATCCTCTTGTGGAGTTTGCTTCTCCTGTTAGAACAGGATGCACCTGCTGCCAGCAGATCTTGCATCTGGTTGTGCAGCTTCCTGTGATCTCTGGGGAAATGCTATCAGCAGCAATATTGCCACACAGGGCATCCCCTAGGAGTGACTTTGGGGGGCCAGACTGAGATGCCTGTGAGCTGTTTCCTGAGTTATGTCCTGTGTTATCTACTGTCCACTGAAGATGTTTCTGATCATGTTCCTAAAGTAGGTAATACTGGTAGGTAGGAATATTTGTTGGGTAAGGGTAAAGTCAAGAACATTTAGGCTCCAAGGGAGGATAGAAAACAAGTGAGACACCAAAAAAAAAGCCTTTTAGCAGAAAAATAGGTGGCATTCAGGGCATGCATGGGGAGACAAGAAGGTAGTTCCTGAGAGTCACACCTGCAAAGTCAATACTTGGACTAGGAATGCTCACTTTTCAGGAGAATTCTACTGCAAATAGTTATCCGTATGTAACAAAACCGAGTGTCCTTAAGATAACAGACATTAGAAATAACTATGGAGATCAGGTTCAATCCCTCAACTGCCCATGAGGAAACTGAGGCATTTGGCAGAAAGGGTCTTACCCTGTTACCCTGAAGAAGACCCAGGATGAATCCCAGGTGTCTTGATTCTCTCACTTGCTCTTTGAGAAGGACAATACTTTTTGCCTCTCCTGATCTATGTTTCTTTATTTGAAAAACAAGGAGGAAGAACTGCTGCTCTTTCCCTTCCATGCTCTTCCAGCTTATTATTCCATGATGTCTAGGATGCAGGCGTCAGTCTAGGCCTAGACCATCTTCCCATCCAGGTCATGTTCATAGGAATTATACTTTCTCTCTTTATGGGAATCTGCAATAATGCTTAATCCCTGCTCCCAGATTCAGATTCGCTTTCACAAGGGGAAATCAATAGATTCTTTAAGCGGTTGGACCACAGGATGATGCCTGGGCCTGTTCTGTCAACCAGGTGGCTCTGGTGAGGGAAGTTGTATGAGTCATTGTCGACCAGAAATGTAAATCGGGATGAGGCTTCCCTTGCAGTGAAATTTAGGTCATTAATAATAGTGACCTTCTGCACAGCCCATTACAGTTACAAAATACTTTACATACTTCATTTGTATATCACAACTATTCAGAGATGTGGGTGTTATTGTTATGCCCACTTTGCAGCTGAGGAAAATAGACTCTGGAGGTATGACAAATTGCCCAAGGCGACAGGAAGTGTGAGTGACAGACTTGGGACTTTATATCTGTGTTCCGTGCACCACATTTCTTTGGATAAGGTTTCCTATTGCCTATTCAGCCTCAGAGGATATAAATAAAAACAAGGAGGCCAACTTGCTTGGGGTCATTTTCATGGAGGTCCGTTTCTGAAGAAGGGATAAGAACAGAATCAATGTAGGTATGGTAATGATGGTGACAGACCTGGGAACAGACCTATAAGACTGATAGCCTCTATCCACCACTGGCTGCTTCTTTCTCTTTCTGTTTATCATATTGAAGCACAGTCCTCTTTATTTTAAAACCAGGGATTTTTTCCTATTTGTAAAATACAAAACATAATTTATACATGCAAAAAAGGGTACAGGTACTATAGTAGTAATATTTCATACTGTTAGCTACATATTGCTAGTTCTTTCTATGACTGGACATGTGGTAGAATTGCACTTCCTGGCCCCTTGAGCAGAGTAAAGCCATGTACTAGTCCTGACCACTTAGTTGTGAAAGGAGGTGCTTGTGTCACTTCCAGGCTGGAGGCAGAAAGGAATGGGCACAGCACAGAGGATTTTTAGGGCAATTAAACTACTTTATATTTTTATTATGATCATACATTTGTCCAAGCCCATAAAATATGTAACACCAAGAGTGAATTTTAACGCAACTTTGGGTGATGATGTGTCAATTTCTTTCTTTCTGGCACAGCGACTAGCAAGGAGGTGATGGCCACTCTGTCAATTTTTGTCCTTGTGTTCTTTCAACCAGCCCACAGTGTCTGAGCAAAAAAGAAATCTTAGTTTTTTTAAGCTGCTGAGACTTGTTACTGCAGCACAAACCGAACCTGTTCTGACTCTTTCATTTATATTCTTACCACTCAGACTTTTAAGAATGTTAACATTTCCTTATGCCTGCATGGCTTTTTAAACAAGCAAACCCCAAAACTCCCCAAACAACTGAGTTCTTTACAGTTCACCTCTTCTCAGTCCTTTCCCTTCCTCCCCAGAACAATTACCATTACCAAAACAATGTGTTTCTATCCTGCCCTCGTTTGCTACATTTACTCCCTAAGTATGTGTCCAAGACAATATGTGATGTTGCTTCATGTTTCTAAAATTTGCATGAATGATATAATACTGATTTATCCTGAAATTTTCGTTTTATCACTCAACATCAGTATTTTAGATGTACCAATATTGATACATTAGTTTTAGTTCATTCACTTTAACTTTATATAATATCCCTTTGTGTGAATATCACAATTTATTAAGCATTTCCCTATTAATGAGCTTTTAAATTGCTTTCCCTCTTAGAAAGAATGATGCAGTGAACATCCTTGTACAAGGCACTTTGCGTATTTATGCAAGAACTTCTCTTGGTTTTATACCTGAGAGTGGAATTGCTAAGACATAAGGTACATTAAACCTCAAATTTAATAGATGCTGCCAAATTTCTTTCCAAATGGTGTTATCCATTTATAGTCCTATCATCATTGTGTATGTGTTTGTTATTGCTTTATCTTGTCAAACATTTCATATTGTCAGACTTTTAAAATTTTGGCCAATGTGATGGGTGTGAAATGCCATCTCTTAATTTTCTAATTTGCATTTCTTTGATTTTTTTTGTGAAGGTAGGCATCTTACCATTTGTTTAAGAATTACTTACTTTTCTGAGTTCTTTGTGTTGATATGTCTGACAATCTATTTCTATTTTTTTTCTCCTTATGCATGTGTAGAAATTTTTTCTCCTGTATTCTGGATACAGTTATCCTTTGTCAGTTACATAAATTATAAACACACTCACTGTATATGTGACTTGCTTTTAATTTTGTTCATTGTCCACTTCTCATTCTCTTGCAAGCCATGGGCTGCCTGCTTCTGCATACACTTGATTTTTCAGATCATAACAACAATATGGTGAAAATGACTTGGAGGTGTGTTTTGAAAAACCTAGGTGAATAAATGTTTCTTGATTCTACATATCTGTAGCAGATTAAGGAGTGTGTTCTTACAAGAGAATCTGTAAGGGACCTGTTTTGCTTACTCAAGGATCTTATTTGTTAATGCAATGGTAAGGTAAAAGCAAAAGAACCAGGTGTAAATAGAAACAACCTTAGTCACTACGGGTTGTTGGAATATTCAATGGTGAATGTTGGGGGTGTCTGGTTCCCTCTGCCACAGTGAATCTTGGCATCATTTGCCTGGCTGTTTCGACATTTTGTAGACCTAGCACATTTGGAAAGGCTACTGAGGGATACTCCATACTCAAGTGCTCTCTCTTCTCCCATAAGCCCCTTCCAGAGCCTTCACAATGTGTGACGATGGGAAGCCTGGACACACTCATCAGAAGGTAGGAAGAAGCAGTGTCTTGAAAGTTCTATAGCTTTCCAATGAGGAGTGTCACTTTAAAGCTGTGTTTATCTTTCCATGCCTCAGCTAACCCCACAGGAAATTCTTAGCTCAGGACAGGAAACTCAGAGCACCCAAAAGGATGACTACAGCAGCGCAGGGCTATTTATGTTTGCCTCTTCCATACTCCTCTGTGCCATCCTCTAGGAGGCCCAGGCTGTTCTGGGGCTCCAAGGAGGCCTGCATATTCCATCACTCCCTAGGAAACCATGGGTATGACAGAAATGAGCTCTGGGATCAATTATGTTGGTCAAACTTTACAGGCAAGGGGTGAGCCAGAAGTGTTGTGGCTTAGGAACGACTTGCTGAAAAAAGACTTGATGTTCCCAAGTGGAACCCAGTGGACCCATGGGAGGTGACCTCGGCTCTCAGCTGTCTGGTTGACCAGTCAGAGTGCTAGGCCTCAGAAGCTAGGACACACCTTCCGTTCCAGTTGACTCACTTGAGTGGCAAATTCTTTTCTCCCTCACAATCCTCTCATCTTCAAAGGGAATTCATTAAGCCCCACCATGCCATTGGCGCTTGGCCAGGTGTTGTACTGGCCCATTAGGTGGACACAGGCCATAGCCCCAGGAAGCATGCCAAATGAGGTGGAGGAGGGTGACAACTGAGACCTATTGACATCCCCTGAGATGATTCTGCAGCACTTTCTATAAATCCTCCATCTGTTTCAAACTGTTTGTGTGGGGCCCTCTACACATGCTGTGTTTTCACCTATCCCCTTGCTTTAGTTCATTCTGTTCCCTTGGCTTGGAATGCTCTTCCACGCTCTCTGCCAATACACTCAAATGCCCACTTCTGGGAAGAGCCTTCACCAACAGCCTCAGACAGAATTAGCCATTCTGAATTCTGTGTATTCTCACAGTGCTCTGTACCATTAACATACAAATCTGTGCTGGAACAATTTACTTATTATTATAAATCTGTCTCCCTAACGGACCCTGAATTCCTTGAAGACATATTCTGTGGCTATCCATTCTTTTTTCTCTGGCAAGAGTTTGGTAGGTGCTCAGTAAAAGTATGCTGAGTTAAATGTGGCAAAGGACACAGATCATGATTTTATCTGATTTTACTTTGTGATATAACTGGAAGCAGGTCATGTCTGTCTGAGTTTTAGTTTCCTTTTCTGAAAAATGGGTTAGGGGAAAGGATATAGTAGAAAAATGACCTCAAAGAGGTTTTCTGGTTATACTGTTTATGATTTAAAAATTCCAGTCTCCTAATGGAAAACTGAGAGTTCATCATAACTCTTGATAGACCAAGATGATGTTTTCATTTACATGTGTTAAAGAGCCCAGTGTCTCCTTCTCACCTCTAGTCTGTCTTCTCAAACAAACAAACAAACAAACAAACAAAAAAGCCCACATGTATCACTTAGTAGTTTGCAGAGTCTCTGATTAAAGTGTCAAGAAGTCTGTGGGATTGATTGATTGCAGGAAGTATGTAAATTTTATCTTCCTTGAGGAGTACAATTGTTGGTATAATTGATTCTTTTAAAGAAGCTTCTGATTGTATTTTCTGGTGACTTTTGTCAGCATGGGCATATGTGGAAAAGGGACTTGAATAGCAGTGCATGTCACCCCAGTGTCTCTCTTCTCACCACGATGCAGGCCTCACTGCATGCCGCACCCAGTTGTTTCTGTTCCATGAGACTCATGCTTTTCCTATGCTATCTCTCTCCCCTTGAATTACAGGTTTGGAATTTCCTGCATGAAGAGGACTGAATCCCCCTCACATTCTTAGAGCATATTTTCAAGGTGCTAATAACACCCAACTATGATCTTAGAATGTCATAACCACTCTACAAGATGAGACAGGACAAAGGCTATTTTTTACCTATTTTGTATTTGGAAGCAAGACTCAGGGAGGTAAAGTGACTTACATGTGGTCACATGACTAAAAAGTTCTGCTGAGCCTGGCCTAATAGGATGCAATGTTCTTAATTTCACTGACTCCTTTAAACATTGTTTAGGTTGTCACTTTATTGACTGGCTGCACTTTGACCTCTTGCCTGATGAAACCGGAGGCAGGTAAATTCTATCAGAAGGAAAAAAGGGACTCTAACCCACTATTGATTTTGTGGGACGGAGTGACTGCATTCATTAGTGAAAGGGGGAAGTCAGATGAGTGAAAACTGTCCATTTGGTAGTTTCTATAATTAGCATCTCACAATGCCAGTAAATGAGCTGCTGAAGCCTGAAGGAGGGCCTCCTTTGGAAAGCTCAAGAGGATTCCAAGTTGTTGGGCACTGTGGGGGTATGTCAGGAGTACAGAGTAATGATGTTTCCTCTTTTGACTCTACCAAGATAGCTAAGAGGGAGCACAATATATAGTGCACCTCTGAGGCTCAGTTTTTGTATCTACAAAATGGAGGTAATAAATCCTCCCCAGCTGACTTCAGAGGCTGGTTGTGAGGGCCACACATTGTGATGGAGGTGGTAGTGCTCTAGAATTGCAGAGTGCTGGGTGCAAATAAGGGAGCATCATTTTACTCTTGTTATTCTACTTTCTTTTTTTTTTTTTGATTTGGAGTCTTACTCTGTTGCCCAGACTGGAGTGCAGTGGCCGCTCCCAGCCACCACAGCCTCGACCTGCTGGGCTCCGGCGATCCTTCCGCTTCAGCCTTCCGAGTAGCCGGAATTACAGGCGTGTACTACCACGCCCGGCTAATTTTTGGGTTTTATTGTAGAGATGAGGTCTCGCCTGCCCAGGCGGGTCTTGAACCCGCGGGCTCAGGCAATCCACTCACCTCAGCCTCCCAAAGGTGCGGGATTACAGGCTGAGCCACCGAGCCCGGCCTTATTCTACTTTCATAACTGTGAATGTCTTAGCAAAGGGAAGTAAGCCCAGCCCAGTACTCTATTCTGACAATTGGTGCCAAGTAACATTTTGCAAGAATACGTGTCTTTAAAATATAAATAACGTAGTTTCTGCCTTAACCTACTCATCAGAACACTGGAGAAGATTAAGATGGATAATGAATCTAAGAGCATTTTTAAATGATAAAAACAGCAATTACTGTGACATATTCTTTTTTCTCCAAGGTTAAGGATATCCCTTAATAACCTGAAAGGAATTTATTCAAAACCTTATGATGATATTTTTGCCATGGCCATGCCTTGTCTTGGGAATAAGGTGTTCTACCTGGCTGAGAAGTAGAGACTCATCTGCTCAGGTTTTGTTCCTCATACCATTTTGATGCTCTTTTTCAATCAATGACTATAGCTTTCTATAATAATCTATACACTTCTGGCTCCTTGGCTGTCACTACTAGTCCCTAAGGATAAATTCCCTTTTCAAAGAGAGTTTTTTTGTTTTGTTTTGTTTTGTTTTCTCTCTTATGCCTGGGGGAAAATAGTTATTCTCATAGATTGTAAAAAAACAAAACAACAACAAAAAAAACTTCCTCTGGAGTCTTAAAAATATTTAAAGTAAATAGGGCCCAACTTAATGTCAGGTGAAAACATACATAATTTTTTACTACCAGAGAGAAGTAGAGGCAGTTTTCAATATAGGACATATACCAAAGAGGTTACTTTGTAAATCATAAATCAAAGTTATAAAAATGGCAAGAAATCACATGTGTTGAGTTGTAAGATTTAGTATAGTTATTGCAATTGAGTATGAAATACATCTGAGTTTCCTGGCAGACAGGACAAAAAAGTAAACATTATGACTTACATACTTTTCTTTTTCTGATTGAAGAGAGACAGAAAATTAACTTTCTGGTATTAATTTTGCAAAGGAATATATCACTGAGAAACTTAATGCAGGAAAGTTCTTATATTTCCATCTTGTTCCTTTTTTGTACTCCAGGAACAAATTAACTACTGACTAACTTTCCTCACCTGGATATTCCAGAATCATCTCAAACTGTGCGTAATCCAAACTCCATTAATTAACTTCATTCTGAAAGTGGTTCGCTCCCTTGTGTTCATTATCTCTGTTAAAACGGCATGTATACAAAGCTGCCCTGCCAGAAAATTTCAGATTATTTAGGTGACTCTGCCCCAGCCTCCCCCTCACATTCACTTTGTCCTAGAGATATTGTCTCTTTGATTTCTTGGAAACCCTTCCTTTCCTCCCCACCCCCAACACCCCTGCTTCAGTTCTGGGCCCCATCATCTCTCACTTAGACCATTGCAATGGCTTCTTGCCTTCTTGTTATTTCCACTTGTTCTCTACATTACCTCTCTAGAAACTAATCTGTAAAAAATGCAAACCTAATCTTTCTGAACATCTTCCAAAGTCTGCCAATTGCTTCTAGGTGAAATCTAGACCCATGGCCTTGCAGTTGAGGAGTTTCGCCTGCATTGTTTCCAGCCTGACCTGCAGCCACACCCCCCACAGATTCTCTGTTCCGGTAACAACAGTCTACGTGTTCCCCCAGCAATATCATCGCCTCTTGTGCTGCCATGCTTTGCACAGGCCACGACTTCTGCCTAGAAATCTCTCCTTCTTTGCAAGCAAATCTGCTGCCTTCCTGTTCTGGGAAGCTTCCTGATCCTCTTCCAACAGCCACCATGGTTAGGCTTTCCCTCCTTTGTATGCCCCGATACTTTTAAGTTTCAGGCATACTTATCACATGATGTTGTCACCATTTGCTTAGTTTCTGACTCATGCAAGAGTATGAACGCCATTTTATTTTATTTTAGTTATGGGGTACCTGTGAGGATTTACTACGTAAGTAAATTGTGTGCAGGTAAAGTCTGGACTTCTAGTGGGCTCTCCCTCTCCCTGATGATGGTCTCACTGGTGGTACCCAATGTATTGCCATGTGACCCCTCCCTTTTACCTTCCTCCCTCCCTAGCAGTGTCTAGCATCTGCAGATTCCACCCTTGTGCTAATGCATGTGACCAGTGATCAGGACCTGCTTATGTGTGAGAACATATGGTATTCAGTTCATTTCTGTGATAGTTCACTTTGTATGATGATCACCATCTGCATCTATGTTGCTGCAAAGGCCATTATTTTGTTCTTCTTTATAGCTGTGTAATATTATTTCAAGTATATGTACCACATTTTCTTTATCCAGTCCACTTTTGATGGGCCCCATGTTTTTGCTATTTTGAATAGTGCCACAATGAAACATATGTGTACAGATGTCTTTTTGGTAGAGCAATTTATGTTCCTTTGGGTATATTCCCAGAAGTGGGATTGCTAGATTGTAAGGAAGTTCAATTTTTAGTTCTTTGAGAAAATGCCACACTGCTTTCCACAAAGGCTGAACTAGCTTACAGTCCCACCAACGGTGTAGAAGTGATCTCTTTTCTCCACAGTCATGCCAACACCTATTTTGTTTTGTTTTTTGACTCTTTAATGATAGTCATCCTTACTAGTATTAGGTAGTATCTCATTGTAGTCTTGATTTGCATTTATCTGATGATTTAATGATACTGAGCATTTTTTGGCTACTTAAATATCCAAGGCTATTAATTTCTTAAAGACTGAAATGGAATCTTGGCCAAGTGTGGTGGCTCATTCCTGTAATTCCAGCATTTGGGAAGACCAGCACTTGAGCCCAGGAGTACAAGACCAACCTGGGCAACATAACAAGACCTCATCCCTACAAAAAAAAAAATAGTTGATGTGGTGGCATGTGCCTGTAGTCTCAGCTACTCAGCAAGCTGAGGTGGAATGATTGCCTGAGCTCAGAATGTCAAGGCTGTGTTGAGCTATAATCATGCCACTGCACTCCAGCCTGAGTGACAGAGTGAGACCCTTACTTAAAAAAAAAGGAAAAAGAAAGAAGTAATACCTCACTCTTTCTAGATTTTCACCTATATTTATGGGTCTAACATAGTTGGAGCCTGGTAATTGTTTATTAACAAATAGGTGGATGAAAGCTGGAACTCTGTTTTACTCGGGACAATAAGGTCGAGATTAGGATGTGTTGATTAAGTGGTACAGACCTTAGGTGTTGTGTTGATCAACAGATCAACAGAATGCTTCCTTTAGGATATTTGAAGGAGTGGGTAGATAGACACTGCTTCTGACAAATCTCTCTGAAATCATCTCTCTGTGCTGGCCTTGGCTAGGAGCTGGGTGGCAGGCAGGAGATGGTTTCACTGTTTGCAGAAGCCTGAGTGGTTGCATTCTGTGTGCCCAACCCAGGCACAGCTGTATATTTTGACCATCCTGTGTGGTGTGTGGTTGGGTGGATAGGAACAGTGATATGGTACTAAAGGAAGAAAGAAACCTGACCAGAAAGTGGATTATAAAGGTGTCTCCCTGCACAGCTAGGATTTCCCTCAAGAAATGTTGCTTTCTATCAAGTACCTGGCAGAGAATCAATAGAGACTTCTTCCCTTGTTCCGCTCCATCAAGTTTCACATCATACAAAGTTTTGTGGTCAGATTCTGCTTGCAACTGAATTAGGGGCACTTGTTTAAAATGCAGATTCCCCAGGTTCCCCCAACGGACTCAAAGCAGGGCACAGTGGCACTCACCTGTTATCCCAACTACTCAGGAGGCTAAAGTGGGAGGATCATTTGAGCCCAGGAGTTTAAGGCTGCAGTGAGCTATGATCGTGCCACTTTACTCTAGCATGGGCAATAAAGAAAGAACCTTTCTCAAAAAAAGAAAAAAGAAAGAAAGAAAGAAAAGAAAGACGCTGAGGCTCAGAAAAAGCAGGTGACTTGTACAAGTTCACACAGATGGGATTGCTAACACCGCTCTAAGATTCTTGGCCTCCATTTTTATGCTGTGTTCTGTTCTTCCTTGCTTACCGATGTCTTAGGTCATCAGACTTGAGAGTTAAGAAACATTACGTAGGATGCTAGAATAATTTTCATTTCTGAATTATACAAAGAGCAGACTCTGGGGCTGTATGTTACAACCCGAGTCTCATTTGTCAAGAAGACTTCCATAGTTCATTATACCAAACTGAGCCTTGGGAAGAACTTCCAGGGTTGTGCAGGCTTGCACCTCACATGAGAGCCAGTGTGGACATCTTTTCCTCACTCCATGATTATTGTGTCACATTGATAGCTTGAATGTGGAAGTATCCTGCCATGGTGCAAGCATTTACCATGGAAATCGGCAAAACCTATAATTCAGGACTTTCTCACCATTATAGGACAGTTAAACATTTTCCATCACAACACTGCTTATAGCTGACAGTGATTGGCACAAACCAGAGTTCAAGAGTTCTCCTCTGTCACCTGCCTGGGACTATCTTCAGTGTTAGTTTTGCCTCTAACCACAAGTCATACCCCAGTGCCATTCCTTAAATGGGAAACACCTTCCATCTGAGCTTGCAAATCAGATCAATGGGTTTCTACTAATAGTCGCTTGCTTGTGTATAGTTTGCAAAGTGTTTTCACATCCCTCATTGCTTCTGAGCTTGGCATAATCCATGGGGCAGATGTCATATGTCCTTGGTAGAAAGGAAGAGCCTGGAGGTCCAGGAGGTGATATGATCATTCTCAGGGTCATAGGCCTAGCAAGAAGCAGACAGGGACTTGAGTTGGGTCTTCAGCCTCCTTGTTCTGTCCTTCTTTCCCTTGTACCAGCCGCCTCCTTCACCTAGGACATTTGAAGTACCTGGAGGTCAAGCTGCTGTCTGGGGTATACAGAAGAGTTGCCTAGCAGCAGCCAAGAGTGTAACATTGACCTTGGGCCTCCGCAGAAAGGACAGATGCGCTAGCTTGGGAGTATCCACACTAGGCCGCTAGTACCACTTTACTGATCTGATGCAAGGGAAGAAGTGCACTTTCATTCCCCTTTTGTCCTCAGACCTCACTTTGTTTCTCTGGAAAAACTTTATGGGGACCTTGTGTCTTTGGGTCCTGTGGAATGTACTGCCCTCAGTAGAAGTTTGGAGACTCCTGAATGACACAGCATTAATGCCCTGCTTTCCCTCTTACACAATCCCCAGTCTCACTACTGCCCGGTGATGGAATTATTGATGGTAAGCATTTCACAACACATTTTCAAAACATGCCAAAGGTTAAGAATGAGTAGCTCATGGACAGTCACATTTATTTCTGCCTTGGTCCCTCTACCATATTTTGGTGAAGTTGTCTAATAGAAGTCATTGAAGAAACTGAGGCAAAAGTAAACTCTGTCTAATCCTGGTTAGCAGGATTACTAAGTGACTTGAAAAAATAACTCTTGATCTTCTATTTAGTGATCCAACTTCTAAATCCCTTTGGCTTTTAATACCAAGTCTCTTGAACAGTATACAGTGGGAGATAAAAATTTCAGTGTTCGTTTTCATCCAACTTGTCTCAGAGTACCAGAAAGGTACTCAGCTTAGGAAAAAAGCTTACATGATGTCTAGGGAACTTCACTGCTCTAAGTGCCTGTGATTCTATGTTAGTACTTTAGAACGTGAATGTGATCCCTGATTCAGGCTTTTAGATAATTACTCATCTGTCTGCCTGAGGCCAAGAAGAGCTCTCTGTGGGGAAGTGGGGAAGAATGCCTTAAAGTACACTAGCAGGGAGCTTTCTGGACCAGGTGGTAAAGGATCTGGGCTAACTCTCGACTTTGCTACCTACAATTTGAATATTCTGACAAGTTGTTAAACCTGTTCACACCTCAGGTTCTTAACCTGTAAAATGAAGACAATAACAAGGTATGCGAACTATTACGGTAAAAACTTTAATGGATGGACAAACCTAAACAAGTTTCCACATGGGCTAGTCGAAAGTTTTGGGACAAAAGAATATCACGGTGATAACTCTAAAATTTGTAATATGCATGTTTTTGTTTTCTATACTTTTCTCAAAAATAATCCAATTTGCAGAATTAAAGCTTCTGAATGCCTTACCTAGAATAATCATGGGACTGGAAGTTTCTTAGCAGTTCTCTTGTAGGCTTTTATACTTTAAATATCCTGAAATGCCCTTTCACTTTAATGTAAAATAATCAAAGAAATAAGAATTGTGATGAAGTCTAGGTAATTCATGGCATCTGCCTCTCCTTCACTCAACAGCACGGCCTTTCCCATATCTCTACCTGTAGATTTGCCCTCTCCAAGCTGGGGCAGGCAGGGCTGCTCCCCTCCCTCCTGACTGGAGGGTGAGCCAGTAAAAAAGGAAGCAAATTCAGTTATGTAAAGCACATTCTGGGTGAGGAAAGGCAAGCATGTGTTTCTGCTTGACTGAAATTGCTTTTTTCCCCACCAGTTTGTCCTCTCGTGGGGGCATGTCAGACATTAGAGAGACCTTGGCAATCACGGCTCCCACCTCTTCATTTTACAAATGAGCAATGAACACTCAGAGCAGAGAAGTGGCTTCCCCAGGGTCACACAGCCAGCTTGTGACAGAGTCAGGATGCAAGCACCATCTCTTGACTTCTCCGTTGCACCAGACGTTGAGGGAACACAGAGAACCTAAAAGAAGAAAGAAAATAAATAGATCCTTTGGGAATATCTTGGGCTTCTGGTTTTCAAGGACAATTTTATGATAAGTAGCAATGATGCCTCAAAAGCTCTGGTAGCTAGCTTGAATGAACTTATGTAATAAACATTTATCACAGAACATGTGTCATCAAACACCTGCCAGATCCGAGCGTTGGCACCAAAGCTGCTTTCATTGTCAAAGAAAAGAGGGGGAAAAGGAACTTGGCTGAACAAAGCTGGCAGACGTTTATACTAGAAAATTCAGAGGTAATTTCTAGAGGAACAGAAACACATTTGCAAAGTCTTTTAAATTTTATTTAAATGTGATTGGATAAATCGAGTAGTTAAAGAAGTGAAGAATACTGAAGTCCAATTGGTATCTAAGATCTCTTTCAAGCCCTGTCTTTTCTGTCTTCCCTGGTCACAGATTCCTAAAAGCCTCCAGACGGACAGACCCAGAGAATGCCCAGAGCAATGTCTGAAGTACTAATCTCCATTTAGTCTCCCATAGAAACACATCCCAAAGCACTCTCTACTCTCACAGGAATCTCATGTCATTAGTAGAACACGACCAGAGTCAAAGATACATGGACTATTTGTCAGTAAGACAGAAACAAAGAGGATTCTTTAGCCTGGATTAGAGGTCAACCTACATCAACATGATGGGACAGTTGCCAAATATGTGGCCACTTCTCTTTGGCTAGCCACATATTTTTGAACTGCAAGATTTGTTTATTATTTACTCATTTAATGGTTATTACTGGGAAAGCAGAATACCTGTTGTACTTGCAGGTATAACAAGCTCTTTGAACCTCATTTTCCTCACCCATAATATACTCTTCACCATCTGCCTTGCAGACCTCACCTACTTGTTGAGAGCATTAAATGAACGACATGTAGAAGTGCTTTGTAAACTCTAAAGCCTGCCAGGAGTGTGCGGAATTGTTGCTACTCTTCTGTATTCAACAGTGTGCTAAGCAACAGCAGCTTTCAAAGGAAATGTCAGAGATAGTCCCTACCCTTCAGGAACTTACAACCCAATGTTGGGAAACCAAGGCACACCCCTCTCCCCCGGCTCCCAACCCCGAAAACAGATATATAACACCTCAGGGCTGTGAAGTACTTATTACTTAAATGATAATCAAAGACCCTGAGCAGCTCTAGGAATGCAGAGAAGGGGGAGATAATGGATGGAGTGGAGAAGTCAGGGAATGCTTCCTGGAGGAGGGGAGGCTCAGGTCAGGTGATGAAGTAGACAGAGAAGGTGAAGAAAGTCTTTGTGGGTACAGCACAACTGAAGCAACTGGTCAACAGCTTACTCAGGGACTTTGGGTAGACCCATAGACTTGGAGTTAGAATTTCCAGTCAGGCTTGAAATTATGGATTTAAGAATTGAGGAGAGTTGTAAGCAAGGGAGAGACAGAACAGTTTTTAGACAAATGATAGGTGATGATGAAATGATAATTTGTGGGGACTGTGTAAAGAATGATCTTGTGGAGAGATTCAGGAGGGAAGAGGGCTGCTGCAGGCCTCTGGCTTGAGATGATGTGGCTCTAGACCAGACCAATGGAGATGGAGAAAGAATGACACGTAAGTGAAAGATAGTTCTATTTGTAGGGGGACGGCAAGTCATATTATTAACCCTTCCTTTACTTTGGTGACTAAACTTTGGGATTTGAGTTAAATTGGGCAAGGAGGGGCAAACAAGTATGGATTCTCTTTATATAAACATTGGAAGATTCTTAAAAATCCCAAATGGGTGAACAATGTCTATTTGTCTATCTATTAAAAAAAATGTGAAGCTGCTGACTGAGCCACGGTATCAGAGCTGGACAGGATCATAAAGGTCACCCGCTTTCACATGAAGCCAACATAATAATTTTTTGCTGCAACATCCCCAGCAGAAGGGGTCATCCACCCTCTTTCTGAATCTCTCTAATGACGAGCATTCACTGCTGATTGAGCAAGAAATTCCCCATGTTGGATGTGTCTGTAGCCCCACACATTTTTCAATTTTTCACTTTTGTGAATTTTCCTGATTGGCTCCCATGGTCATATAGAACACTCCACACTGACTCTCCTTACATGTTCATGATACATTTAGTTGAACATACAAAGTCTGCTTCCACCTCATCATGTGCCTTGATACATTACCTTTTTAATTGAATAAGTGCCATGAGACCTTCTCGATTCTATCTTTACCTATCACTTGACCCAAAGACAAGAAAGTTGGATCCTGAATTTCAAAGAGGAAGAAAGAAAAAAGAAAGAAAGGAAGGAAGGAAAGGAGGAGGGAGGGAGGGAGGGAAGGAAAGGAAGGAAGGAAGGAAGGAAGAAAGAAAGAAGAAGGAAAGAGGGAAGGAAGGAAGGAAAGGAAGGAAGGAAGGAAGGAAGGAAGAAAGAAAGAAAAGAAAGAAAGAAAGAAAGAAAGAAAGAAAGAAAGAAAGAAAGAAAGAAAGAGAGAGAGAGAGAGAGAAAGAGAGAAAGAAAGAAAATAAAAGACTTTAAGGATCCTTATTTAATTCAACCGGGGAAGTTGTTTTTGCTCTTGCCCAAAATCAGGTCCCCTGAAACCTGTGAAATAGGCATTTTCATCTCTTTCCTTTTCCAACTGATCAGTAGATATCTTTCCAGGGATTTGGTGTCAGAAATCAAATCCAATGAGTGGGAAGTTTGACAAGATTCAGAATAGTCTTGCCAAATAGTACAGCGGGGGTGGGGTGGGGTGAAGTCAGGTCAGTTCAAGGGGGCAGCAAAAAATAAAGTTCATAATAGAAATACTATTTATTTGGAGTAGGAAAGGGCTTCAGCCAATAGTGCCTGATAGTAAGAAAACATAGAAACAAAAGTAATAATAATAATAAACAACCAGGAAAACACTGAAACAATATTTTTGGTAGGTAACATTGAAACAAAGGAACTTATTTTATGAAATAAGTGTTCTAATATTTGCAAAAATAAGCCTAAAATGCTGCCACTGAGCAAGCAAAATTACCACGAAACTAGAGAAAAAAATCATAAAAAGTGAAATCATTCTAGTATTTTTGCAATGTCTTAATTGAGATAGAAGATCTGTATAAATACACTATTGCCCAAGTGTTGTCTTTTATTATTGCCTGAACAAGTTATAGTTCCATGTTTGTTTCAGACTATGCTGTAGAAAATCTTAAACACTCACCTTAGAGGTTTAGAGTAGGAAGAACAGTCTTTAGCAGGAACATAGAAAATGTTCCTTCACATCAAAACAAACAGGCAAACAAACAGAAACAGGTCATTTTTCTCTTTTTGGCACCGTGTAGGGCCATATGCTTCCAGAGATGAGAATTTAAAAATAGCCTGTCACACAGCTCACATTGTAGCCCTGGGACACGGTGGGGATGGGAAGGATTGCCTCACACTTAATAATAGTGGCACTTCAAATGTATGCCAATTGCTCTTCAGAGTAACCAAAAGTACTTTTCAGTTAATATTATTTAATAATAGAATCTTCCTGATACCCTTATAAGTTGAATAGCAGGTGGTACGATTCTTCCCACTTTACAGAGAAGACGATTGAGGTATCCAAAGGAAAAGTTACTCACTGAGGATTACAGAGTGATTCAGGGATTAGTCCTGTGCTGTTATAAGCACACTGGGCTGCCAACCGCAGCAATATCCTGGTCCTGTGAGAACCTGGGTTCAAAGGATGTTGCACAAAAAAGAGAGAACGTTGCTTCCCATTGCCTCTGTTTTGAAATGCACTGCTGTTCATTTTAAGCATTTCATCAGTTTCTAATTTTAAGGCAAATTGTTTATAAGCCATGGTGACCTATATTTGTTGACATTTGAAATCAATCTCACTCTAGCAAATGCCTTAAATTTGCATTTGGTGCCACTTTACAGAGTCATAATAACAATGTAATTTTTCACATCTCCCTAACACTTGAAAATGGTTCTACATTCACCATCTCATTCGATCTGTGTAAGAAGCTGTTATTTAGGCCAGACTGGAGCTATAACAAGAGCAAACAGAAGCTCAAAGTATGAGAAAACTTTCTCATCTGGTAAGACCCACAGAAACTGACCAAAACCCAGGTCTTCTCTCTGCACGTCTGGGGTGTTTTTCTGCCAGCCACACTGCCTCCTAGGTGTCAGTCACGTGCTGCGGCTTGGCTGCAGAGTGTGCTCAGGAACGACCCTTCTACCCAGTTTGGTGCCCAGCACTCAAGTTCCTAATTGGTTGCATAACCCTGAAGGGGGATCTCTAGATGTGGCAGAAACCAGGTGAAGTCAATAATGAGCTCTCTTTGTAGAGGGAAGAAAAACTCTTGGCATACTGATGGATCCAGGCAGACAGTTTGGATTTATGTGGAGCCCAGTGACATTGTGTTCCTGACTAGCCTTAGCTCTTATTCCAACCTTAACTCCCTCTACTCTATTCCACCGTCACTCTCCTTCCAAGACCCCAAATTCCCATGCTGCTTTCCCCTTTATTATGTCTGGCAAAGCTGCACTCCTGGTGAAATATAATTATCCTCTCACTCCTCCTTCACTTGCACCTAAACAGCAGAATGATTAGAGCACTGCAGACCATGCTATTCAGTTCTCTTTAAACTTGTGATCACAAACCTCAAATGATCCCTGCCAGAGGGCTCTACAGCACTTCTAGAAAATTCACATTTTAATCTCTGGATTAACTCTCTCACATCTTTGTCTCTCTCCTTAAATATCCACTGTGCTCCACCCTTTTCATTCCCCCGGACTATAATCTTTCTTTCTTGCTATCAGAGGAGAATTATTTCATCTTTTCACCACAGACTCCTCAACCCACCTTTATCTGTACCCACATATGTTGCCTCCCTCTCATTACAGTGGGAGAAGTGTCATGGGTTCTAAGGTTAACCCTTCCATCTGTCCTCTGGATCCTATCTTTTTTTCTTTTTTCCATACTTCCTTCCTGCGATGCTAATTTCTGATGTTCTGTTACATCTATCCCATCAGCATATAAATATGCTTTTATAACACCCCCCCAAAAGACACTCTCCCTTGGCCCTACTTATCTCTCTAGCTACCACACCATTTATTTGATGCCTTCACCAAAAAACCTTACAAAATACTGCATGTTCTCACTCCTAAGCAGGCCCTGATCACTGGTCACATGAGCACAAGGGTGAGGACAACAGAAGCTGGACACTGCAAAAGGAGGGAGGAAGAGAGGATAAGGGGCACACAACTACACACTGGGTATCTGGTCCTATTAGGGGGAGAGAGAGCCCACTAGAAGCCTGAATCTCACCTGCATGCAATTTACTTCTGTAGTAAATTTTCACATGTACCCTACAACTCAAATAAAATAAAATAACAAAAAACCTTAAAAAGTGAGATCCAAGCCGGGCTCGATGGCTCAGCCTGTAATCCTGCGCCTTTGGGAGGCTGAGGTGAGTGGATTGCCTGAGCCCGCAGGTTCGAGACCCGCCTAGGCAGCGAGGCCTCATCTCTACAATAAATCAAAAAATCAGCCGGGCGTGGTAGCGCGCCTGTAATTCCGGCTACTGGGAAGGCTGAGGCGGAAGGATCGCTGGAGCCCAGCAGGTCGAGGCAGCAGTGGCCGGGAGCGGCCACTGCACTCCAGTCTGGGCGACAGAGTGAGACTCCAACTCAAAAAAAAAAAAAAATTAAAAGAAAATTTTTTTAAAAAGTGAGATCCACATTTCCTATCTTCACTTCTTTAGCACCAATTTTCTTCTGACCCTATCACTCCACTTGAACAAGATCATCAATGACCTACATGTTTCCGAAGCCAGTGTGTACTCAACTAACTGGACTATTCAGCAGAATTTGACAGGATCGGTCCTTTATACTTCAACACCTTTCTCTATGTTTCTGTGATCACATTCACCTGGTTTGCCCTTACCTTTCTGTCTCCTTGTCTGACTTTTTCTCCTCAACATCAAATTTTGGAGTGCTCTGGGGTTCTTGTCTCCCTCCCGTTTATACTCTTCCTAGATGAATTTATTATTGAGTCCCATGTCTTTAAAATACCATTTATATGCAGATAACCTCAAATCTATCTCGAACTGGCTTCTCCCTTGAGCTTTAGACTAGACTTGATAACTCTATTGTATATGTAAGAGGAATTTCACACAAACTGTGACCTAAACCAAACTATTGAATTATTCCTTCCCCACCCCAAATTCCTCTTCCCTAAATCTTTCCTATCCCAGTAAGTGGTAACTGGTCTGCTAGCTATTTGGTCAAGGCAAATAACTAAGGGTCATTCTCATTTGCTTTATTTTCCTGAAGCTCCATGTTTACTCCATCAACAAGTCCTGTTACCTTTAAATTACAATATATGTCAATTTCGATAGTTTATTACCGTCACCACTACTATCTTATTCCAAGCTACCACCATGTTCTTCTCCTGCCCACACTTTGCCTTCTGTAGTTTGCTTTTCATGCAGTGACCAGACTGATTTTCCTAAAGCCACAAGTTATAATGTCACCTCTTGGCTAAGCCCTCTCACCATGAGCTGTAAAACCCTGTATAAGTTGGCCCTGACTACCTGCCTTGCATCATCTTCCTCTACTCTCAGCCTCATCCTCAATGTTCACTGGACTTTATCTTCCTCAATCTTGCCAATGTTTCTGATCTGAAGACTTTTCACTTACCTTTCCCTCCATTTGTATGTTCTTTTTCCAGCTCTACAATGGCTGCTTTATCTTGTCATTCAGGTCTCAGTACAAATGTCATTCCCTTAGAGCAGATTCACTTGACCAATGTTGCTAATATATCTCTCTCTAGGACTCCCTCACAGGAGAAGTGTTTTCATTGAGTTGAATTCTAATGAATTGTACCCTCAACTTTTATAGCGAATCAATATAAAAATTGAAATTGAAATTTGTTCCTACATTGTTTCTTGTGGTTTCTAAGGACATTATTTGCTATGTCACTCAGTGACCTTTACAATAAAGCCCTATATGAGAAATTCTTTTAGGTTTAAGTGTTAGAAAACTTTGCTTCCTCTTAGGAATTGATACTGATACAACTGATTTTGCTTTTTTGGGGGGGCTTTGCCAACTTGAAGTTCAAAGCCAAAATTACAGCTGATTAATTGCAATGGTGTAAGACTATATGACTTGGTTGTCTGTCTAGACAGCACTGTCCAATAGAACTTTCAACAATCATGGCACTATTTTATATCTGCAATGACCAATAAATAGTCATTGGTCTTATCTGGCTATTGAACACTTAAATGTGGCCAATGAACCTGAGGAACATAATTTTAATTGTCTTTAATTTTAACTACTTTAAATTTAAATTTAAATAAGCACATGTGTCTGGAAGCTACCACATTAGACATATGCCTAGAGATCCTATGGCCTGTTTTTAAAATATTGAAGTTTATTTTTACGTACTCTTTATTACTCCTATAAGCTGCCTCAATCCTTTGTGGCTGAACATAGAAAAAAAAAAAAGAAAGGAAGAAAGCACATTTCTTTTCTTTTCTTTTCTTTTTTTGAGTTGGAGTCTCACTCTGTCGCCTAGGCTAGATTGTCGTGGCATGCTCATGGCCACCACAGCCTTGACCTGCCGGGCTTAGGCAATCCTTCTGCCTCAACCTTCCAAGTAACTGGAGCTTTTAGCATCTGAGATGCCAGATACACAACCGCTGAACCTATTTCCATGCCTTCTGTAGCTTGGTTCTTGGCTACCTGCCTGAAATGTGAGGCAAACCTTCAAGAAATCATCTCATTCAAGCTCATGTTTCAAGGTAGGGTCACTGAAAAACGAATTCAAGACAAGTAGGAATTGTCCTACCTTTAAAATGTCTCCTGGAAAGGAGAACCCACCTTAAATACTTAGGGATTTGAATGCTTTTAATAGAGAATTAAGGGTCATACCCTTTAGTATATGAATGCACAGAACTGAAATCAGAAGGCTTGGATTCTAATGCCAGTTCAGCTACTAACTAGCTGTGTGACTTTGATCAAGTCAATTTTCCCCTTTGTCGAGTGAGAGGATTAAACCTGATGACCTTTAATTTCTTGTTTAACACTAGTCATAATCACAGACAGCATTTATTAAGTACTTAGAATGTGCTGAGGTGCATTACCCTATTTAGTCCTCTGGAGATTGAGAATATTATTATTTCCATTTCAAAGACAGAAGAAACTGAGCTTTGGTGGTTTCCCATAACACACAGCTGGTAAATAGTGGAGTCTCTTTCTGAATCCCATGATCTGAATTTAGGATTCACTTTCTTACCTGTTCTGACCTCTCTAGAATTCTGTGCTTTTTCACAGTCCAGAACACCATTGTTCTTCTGGTCAGACAGGGAGTTATCTTAATCCTTTAGACAAAAACTTCCCAAATATGGGCCTCAAATGGGTCCATATATTGTCGCTTCAAGTCCTTGGAGTGGTCAGAAAAGGTATAGTGCAGCCAAATTAATGAGTTAGTTATCACCAGACAAGAGTGGCCTTGTTTATTTGTCCAGTATGCTCTACAAATAACATCACTTTCTAAGTATGCTGTGATATTAAAAATGCTGGGAAGTGTGTTGGCTCAGATGTATGTCATGACAGGTTTAGTGTAGACTTTTCACAAGTCTCGTCACACATATTTCACAAGGTCCTATCACAAAGGGATGGTTTAATCCACAAATCTCAATCATCACTTCTTGAAAGTGGGGTACCTCAATCTTCCCTGTGTTTCCAACACTTTAATCCCAGAAGCCGACCCTAAGCTAATCTTCAATACATAAATTATTTTGCTAATTGATAGAAAAGCATCTCGACGCTGGTTAGAATTCTGGAAATTGAGAGCCATGGAGGTTTTAACAATTTTAACTCCAATCCAAAGAGGGTAGAGAGTTTTCTCAAAGCTGATGTCAGAGTTGGAACTAAACCTCTGACCTCCCTCATGCTCAGTCAAGGGCTCTTTCCCCATCACCAGACTAGTAGTTAGGGTTATTTCCTAGGAAGGTGGACCAAAAAGCACAACACAAATGTCACATTGTCTCTGTAGATGTCAGGAACCATGAAGCACCAGTGGGCACCACCTCCCCTGACTATCAACGGCTGCAGGCCCAGGAGAATCCTCCAGCCTACTCTGAGCCACACACCCAGAGGCCACAGCCGCGTGCAGGAAAGTGAGAGGAAGTGGAAACGTGCGAGCAGAGAGCTCAAAGCAACGGGTTCACCACCGGAAAAAAAAATAAAAATAAACACACTCAGAAATAGTGTAACTGATATGCAAAGAAGATCAAAACAAGGGTTTTAAAATATCTCGGCTGCTTTGGAGGAGGTGGGGGCGGTAAATGAAGCGAGGTTCAAATGTGTTGGGGAGGGGGGTGAGTAGAAGAATGATTTCAGCAGCCTGCCCGCCGCAGGAGTCCTGGAGCCTGAGGGTAATTCAGATGAAAATGTGGCACTTCTATGTGGAGTGTTAAAAAAGTTGAACTCATAGAAGCAGAGAGTAAAACGGTCATGACCAGAGGCTGCCAGGGGAGAGATTGGGGAGATATTGGTCAAAGGATACAAAATTTCAGTTAGACGGGAGAAGTAAATTCAAGCGATCTGTTGCACAACGAGGTGACTATCGTTAATAACAATATATTGCAAACTCAAAAACTGCTGAGAGAGTAGGTTTTAAGTGTTTCCATCACAAAACATAAGGTGATTGTCTATGTTAACTAGCTTGATTTAGCCATTCCACAATGTTTGCATAATACATACATCAAAACATCATCTTGTATGCCATCAATATGTATAATTTTTGTCAATTAAGAAAATAACAAAAAAGAAAAGAGAATGTGGGAGGTATAAATTCCCATGGGTAGCGCAAAGACAGATGTGGACTCAGGAGCAGGAACCCAGGAGTCCTTTAGTCCCAAACTCCTCCCTCCCCAGCTCTCCTACTGTTCCTGAGATTCTGCTTCATTTGGAGTCATGAGCATTTATCCTAGGGCAGGGCTCAGACAGGCCAGCAGTGAAGGCACCAGGAAGTCCACCCAACTTGGCTGAACTTCAAGGCTCAAGTTCCAGTTTGGAACAAAAAATGTTCCAGGGTTAAGGGCCGGGCTGAGCAAACTCAGGAAGGATAAACTCCCCAATCTTGCAAAGCAAAAATCTCATTCCTTTCAGTGTGTTGTAAAGAACTACAGAAATGGGCTCTTTTTAAGGGAAAAAGTTTTTATTTTAAAACTGGTTTCTGAAATGGGAAACCAAAAGGTTGATGAAGGCTCTGCCGGCTGTTTTTAGCCTCCTTTTACCAGTGTAACCTTCCCTAATAATAGTCCAAGGATCATGGGACACTTCCAACATCAGTCAACAGCATGGGTATAAAAGGAAGCATTTGCTTCTCTACAAACCCCAGTGGTTTCATGTATTTTAGCAGAGGAAATACACTAGGGGTGGGGATGAGTGTGAGGGTTGGAGGAGGGGGTGGCCTGGCCTTTGGAAATTAGTCATCACTCATATAGGTCTAGAATTAACACTTACAAAGCACTTTCACACCTATTATCCAGTAAGACAGGCTGAGTAGGGATAATCACTCACATTTTCCAGTTGAGAAAACTAAGGCTCCAAGGCAAAATGGTCCAGAGTCACCACTAGGGACCCTCATCACTGGGTATGTTCATGATGGGGTCGTGAAGAACCAGAGATGGGAAATAGACCCCTTCGTAACTTGAGCCACCCCTCTTCATATATATTTTCTCCCTCTTCTTCCTCTGTTTTTGAAAAAGTAGGATACATTTAATACTTTAGTGGTAGGATAGAAGTTTTATATTTCTGATTCAACATTTTTTTCTTCTTTCTTTCTTGTCTAGTCATGAGAAAGCAATTCCTACCCCAACTTTTCTTGAACATGAAGATTAGTAGATAACCACAAACAGATGATTGTGACAGCCCCTTTCTGACATGCAAAGCCCAGCCCTGGACTGAGATGACAGATAAAAAAAGTTAGCTTCAATTCCTGCCTGATGTATGTTTGCTCTCTAGGCCTAGAGAGTGGTATGATTGACATGAGCTGTATGGGGGGCATTCAGAGGTATTCTAGCAGGTGGTGCCCAAATGAAGCTGCAGCTTGGAGGATAGAACTGTGGGGAGATCTGAGGAAGCAAAAGGATGAGATCTAGAAGTTTAAAAAGTACATAGAATATTGTAGGAAATTCAAATAGCCCCACCAGGCTAAAGCAGTGGAAATGATGTTGGGAAGACACTTTGGAGTTATAGTGTGGAGGGCCTTAAGAAGACAAGAGAAGTCATTCGAATTTTAGGAGTGGGCATTCAGGAGTTGCTGACAGGAAAGAAGTCTGAAAAGAATGGGGTAATAAGAGCAGTAACTGGCAGAAGAAAGATTACTTGAACTTGGAGTCAGGAGGTCGACTATACTGCTTTCTGTGTAACCTTGGTTAGGTCAGTTCCAGATATAATCATATATATATATGATTATCTCTCTCTAATATGCAAACCTGCCTTGTCTGCCCCTCAGGGATAGCATATGCCATGAGGGAGGTTAAAATACTTTTTAAACTATAAAATTACAGAATGAACATGGGAGATAATGACCCAAGCTGTCAGACGCAATGGACACATGAATGGGTTTGGTGATCCCAGGAATGGGTAGATGGAAAAAAGGCTGAGTGAATATTAGGTCTCCATTTAGGAGGCATCTTCTCTCTGGAAGGATGCACCACTTCCTTTCTGGTACCTTCTTGTGTCACTCAGCACAGACTGGGGGCTAACAGAAGATGGGGTCCTGTCAACCTAGTAGTGAAGAATCAAAGACCAGAAATTCCTGAAATCTCTAGTAACTTCTGCAAGGAAATTAAAAAATACAAAGCTAGTTGTTTAGCCTTGAACTTGAAATGAAAATAAACAGTTGGTTTACTGTTTTGCAGAGTTGCCAAGTAATTGTAAAGGGCAAGCGAGAGTCGACCAGTTTGCAAAAAAAGATTGCTCAATGGAAAGATCTCGCCAATAGAGGTATCTGGAAAGGTACAAACAGAAGCCAGCTCGGTTGTTCTAAGGGGCTGCTCACAGGAAGACAGGCCATGGTCTCATGAAGAAGAAGGGTTAACATGAACCAGTGGGATGCAAACTGCTGAACTGAGACTAGGTTAGGAAGGTTAGGAGAGAACCATCTGGGCTTTCAGCCAGCCCTAGGCTTCTAGTAGAAGCATTTCACAATCTCCCTTTTTCATGGGTTATGTCCTTGGATTGAACAGCCAGTGGGGGCATCTTGGGGTAGTGGAAAGTGCATTGCAGGCCTGGCTCTAGCCCTGTCTAGTGGTATGACGCTCCCTTTCTGGCCCAGGTTTAGACTAGACTGGATGATTCCTGGGGCTCCTTTCAGATCTGGGAGGCGTAGGGCAGGCCCAGCCTGTCTTCAGACTGGAATTCAGAAAGGACAGCTACTGTGAGTGAACTGACCTAGACCCTAGAGTGAACTGACCTACACCCTGAAGTTCTGTGACCAGACTTTAACGCTGTCGATGACAACAAAATAAAGAATTTCAATGAGGTCAGCTTAGAGCAGAGGTCACTGTGTGTTTACCGACCAAGGCTTGTAGGTCAGATGAATCAGAAAGCTGGGACCTTTCTGAGTTCATGTCCACCGCTGTGGAGCTCTGTGGAACTAGAAAGAAATTTTTCCTAATCAACATTATGTAGAGGGCAACATCTTCCCTTTGAGCTTTGGAGACCATATGCCACAGATCATTTCCCCTTCACTCCCATTTTCCCTTCCCAAGCTCAGGGAAGATCTCTTCTCCCCTTCTCCCATTTCCCAAGCAGATTCTCAGTGATAAGTGTACCACTTTCCTTCTTGCTCACTTGCCCTTGTTCTTTCTGGCAAACGATAACATGACTGGTTTAGGCTTTGGGAAGTAAGGTGCTGGGGCGTGAGGACAAAGTTCACAAAGCTGGCCAACTGGTTCCTCTGGTGGCCCAGACTGGGCGGTGTGTCCAGGCAGACAGAGAGATGCCATAGTGAGCTACTCTATCCCATTTCTGAAGAGAAATCCCATTCCTCTAGAGCAGTTCAGGATCGCCACTGAATTTTCTGGCATTCTCTGCACGATCCAGGGGAACGTCCAAATGAAACAGAGCTTTACCATACTCCTGTAAGTGCCAGGATCCATTTTCAGACGAGGCCATTTTAAGGGGTTCAGAGGTGGATCAGTCAGCCCCTGCTTTCAAAGAGGGAGACAGGATACGTGGGAAAGCCACTGTCATGGGAATGGCCACAAATACAGGATGACTTCAAAAGAAAAAGGAATAGTACTCAGTTGGTGAATAAGAGAGGGCTTTGTGGAAGAGAAGCCATGAGACAGAACTATCACCATTATCATTATTTTGATGGTTATGATTAAAGCTAACTTTTATTGACTCTTACTATGTTTGAGGTACTGTGCTAAGTCTTTGCATATGATCTCAGTTCCTCTTCCTGAAAATTCTCCCCTCTTAGGTAACATCATTTTGTAGCAGAAGAAAGTGAGGCTCAGAGAGGCTAAGTAACTTTCCCAAGACTACCTAAATGACTAGAGTCCATGATTTCCATGGAGGCATGAAGGTGAGATATTCTTAGTGGAGGATAAAGAAGGACAGATTGGTGTGGGCACGACATGATTTCCATTGGGTAGGGGGACTGTGGGAGTTAAGGCCAGTGGGGCTGGAGGACCAGTGACAAGTTTGACTTTGTCCTGGAGGCTTCAGGGAGTCTTGGAGTATTTGAGCAGGACAGCGACATCATCAGAGGCTGGCACTTGGAATTTTAATTTAGTCATGATTGCAGGGCAAACTCCAGGGAGGACAAAACGCAATGAGCTGGACGCAGACATTGAAGTATAATCTAATGAGAGGTGATGAGGACTTGCGCTAGGGGTGCCAGTGGGAAAGAAAGTCAGAGGAGCAACTTCAATCTGAGCACATGCCCATCTATCCTCCAGTATTCAGTACCAAAGGCATAGCATGCAGAGAAGAGTGTGTGTAAAGACAGCCTCCATTCTGGTGAGTTCTACAGGTATCTTGGGAGCTTGCCTGTCACTCAAGCCTCATGTCAGGAACCTGTGAGGCAGATATCAGTCTTCCTCCACCTTCAATGAACAGTGCTCCCCCTGAATTAGAACTCCTTTTATGAGTCCATTTTGTATATAGTTTTTGTTTTTCTTATCCCTCCAACCCCCAAACTCCAGAGAAGCAGAACCAAATGAATCACAGAGTTCTTTTAACGGAATCAAGATCTGAAGGAGAATATCTGAGTGGAACCAGAGAGGATGCTCTGAGTCATCAGCCACCTTCAGGGTATCAAACAAGAGGTGAATCAGAGAGACAGAGACAGGACGAACAGTGGTGACTGTGCAGTCACTGCTCAATGCAGGGATGTCTGATGTGAATTTCAGAGTCCTCATGAAGCCTGCTGAGCTCCTGAGAAACCTTCTGCAATGACAGTGCAAGGCCAAGGCAACCATGAAAACTGCAGAGGTTTTTGACTCAGCCAAGAGAGTTTAGCCATGGGTAGCCATGTTTTTCCTCGGTGTACCCAAAGGGTTGTTGTGACATCTCAGAAAGCAGTACAGAGTGGCATTTTCACACCTAACTCTCCCAGCAAGGAGTGCCATCACCAGGATAGTGAAAGAAAGAAAGAAAGAAAGAAAGAAAGAAAGAAAGAAAGAAAGAAAGAAAGAAAGAAAGAAAGAAAGAGGCCCTAAAGACTATTTAATCTCATCTGTGAATGCCCAGACTAGGCATGCAACTGAGTCTCAGTCTCCCGTTATTAATTTTTCCAACATAGTGCTTGTTATGTGCCAGGAATGTTCTAAGTCCTTCATACACAGTTAACTTGTTTAATTCTCATAATAATCCTATAAGACATGTACCTTTACCTCATTTTACAGATGGGGAAACTGAGACATAGAGGTATGCAATAACTTGGCCAAAGTCTCACAGTAATTGATACAACCAAGATTTGAGTCAAGGCGGTTTGGTCACAGAACCCAAACTCTGAACTCCTAGTGTTCTGTTACTCTTTATTCTAATTTCTACTCTAAGACTCTGGCACCTCTAAAAAAAAGGAGATTAGATCAATTCATTTATAAAGTTGCACCCACTTTAGAATCTCAAACACTTTGAGTTTCAACGGAATCCGTAAGTGGTTAGGGCTTGGGGTGTGAGTTTTCAGTGGGCTGTTAAATATGCTCCATGGACAAATAAGTATACATGTTAATTCCACTAAACTCGAGCCTTGGTTTGCCACCACCCTAACAGTGAATTGGGTAAGTCTTCTGGCCCACTGCCGGACCCCCGACCTTCACAGAGATTCTAAGCTAGTTTACAGCCCTCTGGCCAGTCGGGTTGTAAAAACAGTGCTCAATCTAAACAAAGAAAGTAAGATGGTGAAGTAATCATAAAGATTTAGTCTGCAGAATTAAGTGATTCATCAAGATAAGGATGAGAAGAAACACTTGGCCCCAAGTGCTGGCCATGGGGATAGGTCAGAAGCTTCAGTTTCCTTAGCAGAGAAGGTGAGGGTGATGTTTAGTTGGTAGGAATGGGGTTACTTGAGTGGAAGAAATAAAACCTTTGTAAGTGGCCCAAATAAAGATTCTGTATGATAATACCCTCTCAAGTTTCCTAGTATGTTTAAACATTCAGTGGGGTATGGCTAAATTCACATTGTTGGATTTCCCAGTAGGAAGGTAATGGAAAGAACACTGGCCTGGTATTGGGACAGCTAGGTTCTAACCCAGGCTCTAATTAAGATGTGTCATGTCTCTCCTAGGCCTCAGTTTATCCATAATGACACTAATCTTTCATAGAGTAATTGTCATGTCAATCTTTGCTCGCAGAGCTTGACATATATTGCCTTATATAATTCTTTTAGCGGTTTCATCAATACTATAATTACTGCTATGACTCAGAGGAAGAAAATAGGGCTCAGAGAGGTTAAGTAACTTACCTAAGATCACACAGTAAGCAATGGAACTAGGAATCTTTCCCAGAAAGTCTGCCTTCCTCCCATGCTAAGAGATACAACACTATACTCACTATATTGCCCTTGTCTTTATAGAGAGAAGACTGTACTTCTCTGCATATACTATGTTCAATGGAGTCTTTTTACTTTTTTTTTTACCTCCAACATTCTGTACTTCTCTTCTATTTAGGATATTTGTGTCAAAGATGCCCCTTCCAGGAGCAGCAAGTGGCTTTGCTCAGCACTGGGCTCTGAACTGAGCCAGTGCCTTGCTCATGCATTTGTGTTTGTGAAGTAGGACAGCTTCTATCAGCCTCCTCTGGATGATCTGCTCCCTGAGGGAAGGGTTCCAGTACTGCGTTCCTAATGATAAGCACTGTAGGTCTACAGTGAATGTTTGTGGAATGAATATATGGAAGAATGATGGAACCTAGTGGGCAGAGGAGCAGTGATGGGAGATATAGAGAAGCAGAACAGAATGAGTTCCAGTGGGGGGGCCGGAAGTGGGGTAGGTGACAGTGCCCTGATCTAGACAGTCCAAAAGCTGGAGATCTTCACATAGAGTCAAGGCTTTAGCCTTTGGTTTAGGAGCTGTGATGTGGCATATGTTCTCCTTGTAACGATAAGACATATTCTAGTCTCTCCTCCAGTGAAGAGTCCACTTATGTAAATACCTGCCCTAGAGTCTGACTGCTAAAGAAGAGTTCTGAGAGCTTTGAGAGCCAAATCTAATACCACCAACTCTTAGGGAAACATTTCTGGTTTGGCGTTTCCTCCTCTATGCAGCAGGTATTTGGACTAAGGCCCCAACCTGTCATGTCTCCAACTCAAATTTCATTATAATGAACTTAGAAATCCTGTCTTTCCTGTCACCGGCGGCCAATCTAAACTTACCTGTTTTATGCTCTGTGTCCCCAGAATCCTTTTTTCAGCCAAATGATATTTATCATTAGCTAATCTGGTGATCGCCATGCTGTGAGCTTCCAAGTGTTCATATGCTTTTCCCTGGAAAAATATCTGTATTTTACCATGTTCTTGAAGGCATAGTTAATTATGGCAATTTTAGGCCCTGGGACAAATTTGTGAGGGAAAGATTGCTATTATTAATTACAACAACCTCCATTACAATTGACAAAACACTTCTTTGGTCGTTATCTCACTGGATCCTCACACAGGTAGGTCCGTTACTCAAAAGGGTAGGTGGGATGGGCATCATGGACTGTGAGAAAGGGGTGGAAGACAGAGGACTGTGTGGTCCCAGCTCTGCTCTCACCTGTGGAAACTCTTTCTCACTTTCTTCTTGCTGTAGGAGAGATGTTGACTTGGTGATTTTTTACGGCTTCTCTGGCTTTAACTTTCCTCAAAGCCAGGTATGATGGAATACTGGCTTGATCTCGATCTCTCTCTCTCTCTCTCTCTCTCTCTCTCTCTCTCTCTCTCTCTCTCTCTCTCTCTCACTTTCTCCCTCCCTCCCCCTCCACCACCACTCTCCCCCTGCATCTTACATGGATTCTGTCTGTGGAATTCCTGTATGGGATTCCCAGTGTGTAAGTTGCCAGCCTGTCCTAAGAAGGGTAGCATGGGGGTAATTATTAATTACTCATCTCACAGTCAAGGACAAAAAGATTCAACGAGATTCAATGAAATGTACGGAGTCACACTCCGGAATTGGGCAGAATGGTGAAATTGGGATTTAAACCCAGGCTTTATGATGGCCAAATCTGCCTGTCTTGTGGGGCTAGTAAGGTATGTTGGGAGTTCTTGGGTCTGGTTTTTCATGTACTCCTCTGAGGCCCATGACCATACTGGCTCCCAGAGAGCTGAAGTTGCTCTTTGAAATGACTCCATTCTGGGAGGACAGCGCTACCTTTCCCCTGCAAATCCCAATGCCTCCAACTCTGTGCCATCTCTGCCTCCCCAAGTTCCTTGACTATATAAGTGAGCAGCAGTAGTGTGCTGGGTGTTCTCTGTTTGATCCTCCAACTCTATTCCTCATTCTTTTCTCAAAGTTTCTCCCAGAGGCTGGCCTTTATAAATATCTTTACTTTCCCCAGTCCTCTGGCTTCTCTGGTTGGAGCTAGCCCAGCACTGATTAGGTGGTTAGAAGGTGGGAGAAAGAAGAGATGAGGCTACTTCTTCCCCCAACACCCTCTCTGACGGCTGCAGGCTGAAAATGACTGTGTTCCTCTGCCAAAAGCCATAGCTGCCACTGGACAACCCTCCCCTGCCACTTACCAGTACTTTCCAGACCCTGGTAGCTGCCTCTCCCTTTGCCCTTTCAGGCTGAGGGCTGGTAATAGTTCCCAGTAGTTGTGAGCCTCAGGGTGCCTCACCATCTTGGGGTTTTCCTTAACCCTGCCTGCACCTTCATAAATTATCTAATTAATTTCTTTGCTCACCTTCTTTAAGGAACCAGCACCATGACGATACAAGCTGCCTCACTTTTCTTTGTTTTCTAGCATTTATGATCCCAGGTTTTTAACATAAAGGTCTACATAGATTGCTCCTTGTAATATTTAACCCAAAACAAACAAACAACAAAAAAAAAACCCAAGCTTGAGAGTCAAGTAAAAGCGTGGGATTGTGTGGAATGTGGTAAGATTACTGAGTTTGAACCTGGATGTTGAAGGCCCAAGATTGGCATGTACTAGCTAGGTCATGTTGCCAAGTCACCTGAGCCTTCCATTATTCAAGAAATAAGAATAATTTTTTGATTTATCTTCTCTATGACCCTCTTGGGAAGATCAAATAAGGCAATGCCAGATAAAGTATGTGGTAAATGCCGAAGCGTTTTTTCTGAGCATTAGGTGTTACTGTTGTTGTTTTTATCATGCATAGCCTTCTGACAAAATCCTCAAAAGGTCCTGCATTGCATTTTCCAATGCACTCAGATTTCCCTGTCGCCTCTGTGCCTCCTGGATCAGGAGACCTGGCATTTGTGGAATCCAAGATTAATGTCCAGGGAGGATTGGCCAAGCATGGGTCCACATGGCATAGCTAAAAATACTTTTGACCTCAGTGGGAGCATCTCAGTACCCAAAGTGGGTGGACCTGAGAGATAGAGGGTGTGTGAGGGAAATGACTTCCACCAGCCGGGGTTAGCAGAGGGCAGTAAGAAGGTAGCTGTCACAAGGCCCTTTTTTAATGTGGCTTGTGAGAATACTGGCTTGATCTCTCTCTCTCTCTCTCTCTCTCTCTCTCTCTCTCTCTCTCTCACACTCTCTCTCTCTCCCTCTTTCCCCTCCTCTCTCCTCTCTCTATCGACCCCCACCCCATTCTCTCTCCTGTGTATGTGTTGCAGCAGTAGGTGGACATGGAGAGAAGGTCTGACTTGGACCTTTTATACTTTCCTATAAAGTGATGCCTACAACTTAAAGCTTTTCCTCCTAGTCAGGCCTCTTGAGCATTTTCTTAGACTGCTAGTGGAGATTATAGACATCTAGAGCCAAAGTCAGTAAGAAGGAAGTAATTCTAGGATCCTGGTTTGGAGTCAATTGTAAAAGTTGTCTGAATTCAGTCTAGAGAAGCAGAATTGAATCCAGAAGCCATGGCTTAATATCTCCAGGGATGGGGAGTGGGGAGGCTCATTGTCTCTCTACTCTGAATATCAATGGTCTTCAGACTATACTTCTTAGAGCTCTAGACCCTTGCTAAAAGTTTGGTTTATGGATCAGCCGCATTGACATCAGCTGAGAACTTATTAGAAATGCAGAATTTCAAGTTTTACCCCAAAACTCTAAATCAGAACCTGCCTTTTAACCTGACCCACTGTGGATTCTTGTGCCTATTACAATTTAAGATGCATTGTTTTAGAATCCCTCTGAAAAACCCGAAGGGGTCACCAGTTGGTGAGCTTCAGGTGTTTATATGAGGTCCCATAGAAGATTACATTTGAAAAGGTAATCTATTTGATGCTTTAAAGATTAAAAAAAAAGTTGAAACCAATGTGGTCTTTTCCTTCCTTTCGTAAAAGAGGAAATTCTGCTGATGTCAGGATACTGCTCCCTGTCTCTTCTTCTGGGGCCAGACCCAGACAGCCCTGCCCACTGTCTCCTTGGATGTCTGAGTTCTTTGTGCCTAGCACAAGCCTGGCACAAGGAAAGGGCAGCTCCATAAATGGAGAGCTGCATTAGGAGACTGGTGGGACATAGGATCGCTTCCCAGGCTGTGCTGTTCATTCCCAGCTCCGAGGGGCTAGCTTGACAAGGCTACTGGTGAGGCCCTGATGACAGATAAAGAAACTTGTCTTGACCTGGGAGTTTAGAACTCAGCTCAGTTCTCTGAAAGGGGAGGGCAGGAGGGTGCGGACTTCCTCCTCTGTAGGTGGAATTATGCAGGGAGCTTAGTGTTTGTTGTATGAGGAACATCCTGGCAGGATCGGAAGGAGCACCAGGAGCTGAGAAGAGATAAGCCTGCCTCCAGCGGGGATCTGGGCACAGCCTTTCGGCAGCAGATTTTCAGGATTTCCAGAGGGAGTGCTTGGCGGCCACAGCAACGTCTTCCCGGAGTCTCAGTTTGCTGCCATTATAAATAACTGTGATTTGCATTCCCTTCGCATCCTATACTGGAGGAGCTCAAAGCATTCTGCTATTGCTTTACCCTGGTCCACCCTCACACAGGTTCCTTACAGGTAGCATTCATGGTTTCCATTTCACAGAGGGGGAAACTGAGGCTGTAAGAAGCCATGCAAGGGCACCACCTATGTCGGAGCTGATTTAGGACAGGCAAACTCTGGGAGGAAACCACTTTAGCACAGGCTCAGAGGTCTCCAAACACGAGCCCCAGACTCTTTTTGGCTCACTTCCAGCCTCTGCCCCCCTGCAACCTACCCTCTGTCTACACCCCTTACCCCTGCTCACCTCCCTAAACACACCGAATCCTCTGGTTGTATAGACACAGTCCCTTCTCCACTCTTCTGCCTCTCTACCCCCAGATTCACATCCTCACCTCTCTCGTGACACAACTCTCCTTTCTTGATGGATGGGAGTTGTCTGTCAGTGTGCTCCCTAGCCACCCACCAGTCTTCGAAACCTTGAAGGCAGGGCAATGGTTCAGCTCCTTAGGTCACAGCACAGTGCCGTGCTCTGAAAATGCTTTTGTGATGATGAAACAACCAGAAAACAGAACCACACCAGCGAGTGGATTAAGCAGAGAGAGATTCTGTATTTATAGCGGCTCGTGGGTGAAAGAGTCATGTCACTTAACAGTTCTGATACTACGGAGGAGCCCATTCTAAAAAGATTTGAAGTAGAAGCTGTATTTCCCTTTGAAAAAATCTCATTGTGGTTTCGAGAGGTCTTGAGAGCGCAATTTGGCACTGGCCTGTGACTCGAGACATTTGAGTTCTCTGAGTCTCAGGTTTTGTTTATTTACCCATAAAAATGAAAATTCTGAGATTATTAACCACCTAGGTTATTATGAAGATGACATTAGGTGAGGTGCCTGTGAAATGTTTATTGAAGGATTGGCACCTGGTAATTAGTAGGAGGGATCTTCCTTTCTTCCCTTATCCTGGATCCCAAATAATAACTGAGGTCAGAGGAGAGAAGGGTGATAGAAAATTCTGGATTTGGAACTGAGTCTTTTTTTTTTGAGTTGGAGTCTCACTCGGTTGCCCAGACTGGAGTGCAGTGGCCGCTCCCGGCCACCGCAGCCTCGACCTGCTGGGCTCCAGTGATCCTTCCGCCTCAGCCTTCCGAGTAGCCGGAATTACAGGCATGCACCACCATGCCCGGCTGATTTTTTGATTTATTGTAGAGATGAGGTCTCGCTGCCCAGGTGGGTCTCGAACCCGCTGGCTCAGGCAATCCACTCACCTCAGCCTCCCAAAGGCGCGGGATTACAGGCTAAGCCAGTCTTTCTTTTCAGGACATAAATGCTCTGGATCTTAGAAAATGATTATCCAGAATTCTAAACATTTATAGAAATGATGTCTGATATCCAGCCCCACACTAAGCTCTTCCTTAGTTTCTTTTCTTTTTCTTTTTCTTTTTTTTTGAGTCAGTGTCTCAATATTATAATCCTCATTTTATAGAAGATGAAACTGAGACTCAGAAAGGAGCAGAGGCACAAGATCCCATTGCTCAGTAGAGACAGAGCAGTGCCTTTTTATTCCCTATTCTGATTTTCTCTCCCAATGATTCCCAGGACTGGTGGTTATAGCGCTGGGTTGGTTCCTGGGGCCAGGATGAAGTCCCTTCTACCTCTTCTTCCTCATCTTTCTCTGCCTGTCCACGCTCCAGTCATTTTTGTTCTACTTGGCTGGCCTCCCCGTAAGAGCGGGGCATGGTGAAGCTGCATCCAGGGTGAGTCTAGTAGGTGACGTTTGATGAGGTCCTGGTTTTACCACCCCCTCCCCACCGCTTACTCCTTCACCCTGTGCCAAAGTCTTTGTTCAAATTTCACTTTCTGACCAAACCTCCTCATGAGGTCCTGGGAGACTTAGAGCTATTGTTCTGTGGGTACACAGATGCAGTGGACTGAGGACAGACACAGTGCACTGGAGAACTGAGGCCAAGTGTGACAGTGAGACTTCTGAGTTGCACAGTTGACCTGCTCTGATGGGTTAAAGACAAGTAATTGGGCAGAAAGTCATGCACCTGGAAGATAAAAAAGATAAGCTTCAGAAGAGGGGGCAGGGAGAGATAGTGCAACGCCTGCAATGAAAATAGACATATGAGTTATTGAGGAGAATTAGTCAAGGTGATTTGGAAGAATTTAGGCATTTCTGTTAAAACATTTCTCACATTCATCCTTTTATTCCATTTTTACTGCCACCACCCTCTTACTTTTCTTTTTTTTTTTTTGAGTTGGAGTCTCACTCTGTCACCCAGACTGGAGTGCA
>NW_007247456.1:786183-823490 GCF_000164805.1 Carlito syrichta
AACCACCACCACCACCACCACCACAACCCCTGGCTATTCCTTCTTCAGTCATCTTTCAAGAACGGCTCCAACCTCCGTCCTACTGTTCAGACCAGACGCCTGGAAGCCTGTACTTGACGGCTCTCTCTTCCTCCTGCCTCATGTCCATGCAGTCGCCAAATCCTGTCCATTGGTTTTCTTTTCTTTTTTTTTTTTTTGGGTTGGAGTCTCACTCAGTCGCCCAGACTGGAGTGCAGTGGCCGCTCCTGGCCACCGCAGCCTCAACCTGCTGGGCTCCAGCAATCCTTCCGCCTCAGCCTTCCGAGTAGCCAGAATTACAGGCATGCGCTACCACACCTGGCTGATTTTTTGATTTATTGTAGAGATGAGGTCTCGCTGCCCAGGCGGGTCTCGAACCTGCGGGCTCAGGCTTTTCATTCAGGAGGTTGCAGAAGTCTCCCAACTGGACTCTCTGCTCCAGTCTCTTCCTGATCCTTTCCACATACCCCCTCCCCAACCAGGGATCCCAACCTACCTATTCAGCCACACTCCAGCTGAGAACATGGCTGCAGCCTGGCTGAACTACTTATTCAGTCTTCCTGGTCCTGTACTTTTCCATCTCCAGCCTTCGCTTTCAGGCTTGTCGGTCTGCTTGACTCTGCTAGCCCTGCAAGTGCAGATCCAACGTCATTCTTTCAGGCCTGTTTCAAATGCCAGCTCTCTTGTGAAGTCTTTTCTGATCTTACTCTCTCCTTTCCTTCCCTGAGGAGTGACCCCTCACCCCTCAGAGTGTATATAGCATGTGATTGTTTGGTCTCTTCTTTTAGGGTTTTGATTGCCATCTGCCTTGTATCATAACAATGATTTCGGTACATGTCTTATCTCCCCTGTCAGACGGAGATCACCTTGCAGTCAGGAATGGGATCACTTTTAAGTTTATATCCCTAAGTATCTTGGCTCCTATAGTTATTTAATGAATTCATAAAGATGTTAATAAAGGAGTATTTGTTGGAACAGGAAACAGAAGAGTTCTAGCATCTCAGCTTCAAATAAGGTTAACCATAAAACCCATATTAAACCTGTGATGTAATTTTGATCCACGTGTTGAGGGAAATGCAAATAAATACATTCAAAGAAAGGTGGATCAGAAAGAAAGGATCTGACAAGGGAGTGCAACCCAGGGGACCATGAAAATAGGTATGAGGGAGCAAGCAAGCTGGTGGTGTTTGCTTTATGCTTGGTAACAGGAGAAGTCAACAGAAGCTAGAAGAAGCATCTTAGGGTGGGGCCTAATGAATCACAGGGTTTCCATTTAACCCTTGAGTAGCCCCATCTTCCCCAAGTTAGAAGCCATAGGAAAGAAAAGTGTCTGCCACGTTAGTGGGCATCCAGAGTTACTGAATTTCTCCACATTTACAGTTTACCTTGAGTCAGGCCAGTGAAGAACACCAATGTTCACAGACTAATTGGGAAAAGACAACCGACCTGGTTCCAAGCAATCATGACAAAGCACAATATCAGATGTGCCTACAGAGTATCTAGCATGTGTGCTATGGGACAGTAAAAGAGCCCACTTGTGATTCCAAATAGAAGAAGGCAGAAGCAAGGGTGAAGATGAGGAAGACTTTATGGAGAACGTGTTCTTAAAGCAGAGGCTTCAAGAACGGGTCCAACTTCTACCAGTTTCCAAAAATGGTTTGTTAGAAGGAGTCACAGCATGACTTAGGATGGGAATGCCCCCCAAGTGGACTGCAGGGGTGAGTGCCTGAGGAAGGCGAGTGTTGGAAAGAGAGGCTTGTCTTGGTCACTCATTATTACTCGACTTAGGGAAAGTGAAGGCGAAAAGTTATGTGAAGAATTAGGGCCTATTCTTGTTTATTCATTGCCTCCTCTGCATAGGTAAATCAGAGTGGTCAGCACTGCAGGGAGACGCAGCTGTTGCTGTGCAGCTGCAGGAAGAGACACCACAGCAGCAGTGGTGGGGAGTCCCCAAAACCGCGCTGGACCCCCAGCGCCTGCCCTGTCTAGGGCGAGGTGGAAGAGCAGAGGGAAAGATGAATGGCAGGGAATAAGGGGCTATGTCAAAGAGAAAGGGGGCCCTAAGTGTCATTTAGGATAATCCCTCTGCTTTAAATATGGGAAACTGAAATCAAGAGGGGCTTGTCCGCAGTTACAGAGTTGGTGACTGTCAGGACATTGACTGGAAACTACGCCTCCTGCTAGTGGTGAGTTGTATCCCGTTGAGTTCTGTCCCCTTGCAAAACTGGGGTGGAGGAGAAGGATAGGAAAAATAGACAACTAGAAGTGAGGAATTCCTGAGTCTCCCATAAGATATGCTGGCAGTCTCCTAGCCAGCTGTTCTCTGCAGGTCAGCTTTGTCTCAATCACATTTGTTTCACTCACATTTCAAACTTCAATTTTCCAGGGCAACAGAAAGTTTTGGGGAAATATATCTTCCATTCTTATGAAAAACATTTCTAATTCCCAGGAAATTTTCGTTTTGTTTTGTTTTTTTTTTTGGTTACTGTTGCTTTGTTTTTAGTTGAGTGGAATCCTCTCAAATCTCTTCACTGTTTCTTTTGTGGGTAAAAAATTTATGGTCACTTATTTGTGAAGGCTTTAAAAGGCAAAAAAAAAATTATGAGAATTAGGAAACTTATGCTTGTTTCACAAATTTTATTTTATGCTTTTGAAAGGATTAAACCCAATCTTATTTTAGATTTATAAGGTGGTTAAGCTGAGAGACAGCCATGTTCTCATATGAAGAGCACTGACCTTGACATCAGAAAACCCAGGTTCAAATGCCAGCTCTGCTATTCCTAAACTAATTTTTCCCCCTTGGTCAGTTCATCTCTTTAAGTCTCAATTTCCAAATCTTTAAAATGGAGATATTAATATCTGCCACATTAATTTGCTTATTTGAATTTATTTAGCAGAAATTTATTGAGCTTCTATTAGGTGCTAGGTGATGTTCTTGATATTGAGATAAAATTATGAACAAAACAGTTGAATTCCCTGTTCTCTCTGAGCTTATAACAGAGATTAAAGGGGCTAAGATGTATTGAAGAGTTTAGCATAGTACCTGTCATGTAATAACATCTTAGTAAATTATAAAGGTAGAACTCCCAGGTCCTGAGACAGATATTTCAGTCTCAGTTGTGGCACTAACCAGCTGGGAGACCTCTGAGACCTCTAGACACCTAAGTGCTTTTCAGCGCTGCCCCTTGGCTGGTGTGTCCTTCAACACAAATTCCGGGAGTCCTTCCTATGCCTCACCATTCTTCTAGGGTTTCTGCAGATAAAGACCTCCTTTGCTCATGTGAGTCCCATTCATGCAGGGACAAGACGAGGCTCACTGGCCCTAAACATGTCTATTGAAGGGTCCTTGTTCCATGGATCAGTTCCAAGATCTGAAAATAAATTTCTAACTGACCGTTTGTTGCTTGCTTTCTACTTATTAACCTTTCTGTGGCTATTAGTAAGCAGCTTAGCTGGAAACAAATGAAAATCTGATGAAATCTGTTATATCCTTAGATGAACTTGTTTTCACAGGAAATGGAGGTGGGAGAGTTAGTGACCAGCAATCATGGTCAGTGAAATTTCTACCCAGTTGTGTTGATCCATCTGAAGGGATTGATGCAGTCCCTTTCTAGATATGGTCTGTGGAAGAGAATTTCAAAAGAAGTGGGTTTGGATCTCAGAACCACCACTGGTTAGCTAAGTCCTAGTTGGAGACAGAAGGAAAAATAAACACTTTTGTTCAATCTTTCTATTTTATAATTAAGAGAATCGTGGCCCAGAAATGGGAGGTCCTTGCTCTGTAAGATCCATCTGCTAATTAGTGGCAGATACAGTGGCATGGATTTTCACATAAATATTCACAGAACCCAATTATAACCTGGGTCTCCTGATGCCCATTCCAATGCTTATTTCTTTAGTTCTTTCAAAGGTGGAAATGCTACCTAATAGTCTTCTTTTAGAATTTGAAAATCCCTCTGAACAATTGCTGGGTAAATTTGATTTCTTTTCATGACATTGACTTCAAAAACTAGGATTAAGAGCTAAATTTAAATACCTGCAGGGATGTAAAAATGAAGAGTCTTCAGAATTATTGAGAGGAATCTTAAATACAGAAATAGAGCCAAAATGAACATACCGAATAGAGGTAGGCTACCCATAAATTTAAGAAAGAACCTTTTTATATTTATGAGATAGGTTCTCGCTATATTGTCTAGGATGGAGTGCAGTGACTATTCACAGGTGTGATCATAGCACACTATACCCTCGATCTCCTGGGCTCAAGGGGTCTTCCTGCCTCAACCTCCCACGTAGCTGTGACTATAGGTGTGCATCCTTGTACTCAGCTTAGAAAAAATGTTTTGACAAGCAGAGTTGTCAAAGCTGGAATATTCTGCCTTGGAAGAGAGTGAGCCCTTTGCCACTGGAGGTGACCAAGTGACCAAGCAGTTACTAGTTGCTCATGATGCAGTAGGTTGGGTTAGGTTGGTGACCTTTTAGTCTCCCACATCTTTAATAAGCCCAAGTGGAATTTGTGAGGTCTTGGAATTTAAATAGTCCTTTCTTGAACCCGTTTGTGCATCTGTACTACCATTCAGTTACTATCTCCCTTGCTTGTTAAATTTACTATCTACTATATAAAGTAGTACTTTCTTTTATTTGCTCCAAAATTAACTCTTGTAAACTTTGGGGTAAGGGGAAGTTGGGATAGTTCTGTTTTTCTGAGATTTGCTGATTAAGTTGTGTAGCTCCATTCTACCCAGCATTGTCATATCCCTTCTCAGCCTGCTCATTTTTTGATTGAGAAAATCTAATTTTGCTCAATCTATCTTTATACCAGCGTGCCTCCGTCATATTGGTGATTTGAATAGTTCTCTGTCCTTCTCCCACCTCCCCAGCTCCACTAAATTCTTCTTGAAGGTCCGTGAATAGAACTGCCACGTTTTTCCTGAGCCCACACACTGCTTTCATGTGAACATGTGATAATGCCTTGGCTGTCTGGCTTCCATACTCTTTCTGATGAAACTCAACATTCCTTTGAGTATCTCAGTTTAAGCAGTCACTAGAGTTCAATTTTGTCAGAGCTGATCTCAATTTCTGCCCTGCTATTAAGGACTGTGTGACACTCTACAAGTCACCAATTTTTCCTTGTATAATGGGAAAGCAATACTTAAAATATTAAGAGACTAAAAATTTTATTTTAGAAAGGTGATTCATCTGAGTGTTCTGTGTGAAACCTGATACAGAGGCTGTATTTAATACATGTTGATGGAAGTGAAATGAAATAGACGTAAATGAGTTTCCTGGGCTGTGATACATTATAGTCCATCATTTCATAAATATAGATTAAGGTATATTTTATCTAAGATAACTGCTTTGTATTTGCCCAAACTGAAGCTCAATTCTTACATTTTTTACTTTCTTCTGAGATCTTTATGTCCCTGAGACTTAAGTCAAAAGATTTCAGTTGGACTCTCTTCTCTGTGATTTATTAGCTTCGCAATCTTAGTTCATTAACATCTCTAAGTCCATCTCCTACAATGTCGCCTTGAGGTAATAGAAATACTTCACCTGGAAACACAGACTTTGAACCTGAATTGACTCAGAATTCAAGTCCTACTCCATCAATTTCTAGCTTTGTGACCCTGGACAAGTTACTTAACCTTTCTCAGTTTCCTAATATGCAGAAAGGAAAAATAACATCCTTTTCCTAAGGTCCTTGTTGTAATTTAATGAGATAACCATGCACAGCATCTAATGTAGTCCCAGTCACACACAGCAGGTTCTCAACAACAATCAACTGTGTTCTTCCTCATGTCGTGGTGTTGACCAGGTACTTTGTAACTTCCAAAGAGATGTGCAAATGTTAGAAGTTATTGTGTGTCATGGTATTTCGTTATCCAGAAGCAACAATGCAGAATAGAAAGACAGTGGATTTAGAGTCCAATTGTGATTCAAGTGTTGTAAGCTTTGTAAAACACTGTTCCCTGAGGCTTATATAGCCCTCTTCCTGCTTACCTCGTAGGGGCACCTCAAGTGTCAGATGAAATACTGATGGTGAAACCATTAATGTAATCTGAAATGAGGTACTATTATGACTAGAAGTGTGCAGTGACATTTGCAAAAGTGAAGGTTTCATGACTTTGTACTTCTTATTCCATGTGTTTCATTAAAATGTGAAGTGAGACCAAAGCCAGTGACTTACTGAACTTGGGTTTCTGATTTCTGGTGATATTCATGTTAATATCTTCTATTCAAAGAAGCTGCAAAAAATATTACTATATTGTTTCCATGATCCTTGTCAAAGATGATATGTACCATATCAAACAATTCTGTAATCAGGCTGCTTTTTGATGTAAAATCCCAATCACAGATATCCTGAATCTCTAAAAATTTAAATCTTTGGGTCTCAACAGTTTCCTACTTGACCCTAGTCCTTGAATTTTAAAGAATATTGGTTTGTTAAAATTCTTCTGCTGTTTTTTCTGTAGCAGATTATTGGTTATAATTTAATGATCCTAGTCTTTGTTATGACTTCTAGACATGGCGGTGAGATTTGGTAGCTTATAATTCCCAGGTAGCTCTTCATAAGGGTAGAAACCCTTTGGCAGTGTGATGTTCCCTCTGGTTCAGTGACCATTTATAATGACAGGCTGTGCATTCTGGTCAACAACTCCACAATTTTACCCATGACTTACTCCAAAATTCTGGAGTAAATACCATCAGTCCAAGTGATTTATTTATTTAGTTTCTCCATTCCATTTAGTGTGTATGAGAAGTGGAGGGTGGGGGAGCACATAGCATGGAGCCCTGACTTGACAGGCAAGCAATTTGAGTTCTTGCCCTAAGTTTACAAATAACTTGTTGGATGAACCTGAGCAAGCCTTTCTCTCTGTGGCTCAGCATCTGCATCTGAGATCTGAAGGGGCTGGATGAAATGATCTCTATGGCCACTTCCATTTTTTCATTTTGTGTTTCTAAAATATGCTGTCATTCATAGTTTCTCTTGGCAAGGTCCTTGATGGGCAAGGCTAGGGGCAACAGAAACATCTAACAACACATCTTCCTATTGCCAGCACTTAGAAACTTCACTTCAAATAAAGTGTAGGAAAAGTATCCCTGATCAAGCATGTTAGTCTGGAATTCAGCAACTGGCATGGTAACCTCGACCAGACAGGAGCCCAAAGGAGAGGATGTGAAATCATTTGTATTGATTTTCTGTAGGTTAAATGCATTGTATAAATACTCATAAATGAAACTTAGAATAAAAGTAAAAAGAGGAGAAAGATTGCCTTGCTTGTTTCAGAGTGCTGGCATTGGAACTATATCTTCATTATGGAATTTTTGAACTAGGCTGATTGCGATGTTCTCGCCTGATGGCATTCTCTTGTTGCTGACCTTGGGCATGTCGGTTTATCTCTTTGGGCCTTTATTTCTTCTACCTGTTAATAAACATCTTGAGTTAAGGTGGTGACTCTCAAAATGTAATGTGCATGTGAACCATTTGGAGATTTTTTAAAATGCAGGTTCTGATTCAGTAAGTCTGGAGTGAGGCCTCAGAGTCTGTAGGGTTTTTTGTTTTGTTTTGTTTTGCTTATTGAGTCAGGTCTCTCTGTCACCCAGGCTGGAAGGCAGTGGCACAATCACAGCACTCATGGCTCACCACAACCTTAAACACCTGGCCTCAGGTGATCCTTCTACCGTAGCCTTTAGAGTACCTGGGACTACAGGCATGTATCACCACATCTGGGTAATTTTTTGATTTTTTTTTTTTTTGTAGAGATAAGGTCTCACTATGTTGCCTAGGCTGATCTCAAACTCCTGGGCTCAAGCAATCCCCTTACCTTGGCCTCCCAAATTGCTGGGATTACAGGCATGAGCCACCATGCCCGACCAGAGCCTGTGGTTTTAATAAGATCCTTGCTGAGGTTGCTGCTACTATTTCTTGTCCTTTCCTCATTGAGAAGCAGGGGCGAGATAATTTTTAATGTCCCTTTCAGTTATGAATACTTTATACTTCAAATGATCCCCCAACATCAAGGTGGGAAATAGAACACAAAACCCTCCCTAAATGGTTCATTGTTTAGATTAAATACCCTTTTGTTTTAGGTAGGTGAGAATAGAATTCCTAAACTTAGGCTCAAGCAAGAGGGAAGGTGGACACTGAAGAGGAAATTGGCTATGAAGTCTGAGATGGCTGGAAAATGTATTAATGCTGGATAGAAAAGAAGGGAAGTGAAGCAGAAAGTTTGCTTGAGGCAGGTATAGAAGTCAGGGAACAACCATTCACAAAAACCCATAGGTGATAGTGTTGGAAGTAGTCACAAAAGTAATAATGAACATAACGCTGATTCTGCAGAGATGCGTTATTGATCTTGTGTGTTATAAACATCGTCCCATGGGCCTTCATGACATTCCTACAAAGCTGCAGGGGAACAGTAGGGCTCTGCTCATCATAAGAAGGGTCTAGGTGGAGAGAAAGGAGGGACCAGAACTCTGAGAGAGAGGGGAGCCTCTGGACCCAGCAGAGCCTTGGCTCAGACACACCAGTGAGGGGCTAGTGTCTGCTGAGGCTCTCCCCACGTCACCCTCCGGAGCCTCCGTGGGCAGCTGTGTGGGGGGAGGAAAGTGTCTCAGCACAACCTCAGTTTCACTTCCTGCCTCAAACACAGAGAGTCATTATATAAATATCGACCTCAGCAGCTGCTGCTCTCACCCCTCTTCTCGCTATTACTCCCGAGGTTCAGCTCACAGCCAGGACGCCTGCAGCCTCTCACTTTCCCTGGTCCCACGGCACTTGCACCAGACCCACCAGGTGGGTGCCTGGGGCAGAAATGAATCACAACTGCTTTCTGGCCCTCCAGCCAGCCGTGCCCAGCAGCCCTCGCCTCGCTGAGCAAGGGAGGTCGTCCTGACTGGTGGCCCACGTTAATCAAATTAAACCTTGTTCACAGACGTGACCGGCAGTCAGCCCATCCAGGGAGGCCACAGAATGCACCGTCAGCACTTGTACTGACAGAGGTGGGGCAGAAAAGAACTCAGAACACACGCACATGCACACGCATACACACGCACGCACACACGCATGTTTGTATACACACACACATATATAATATTATATAATACAAAATGACCTGAAATCACCAAAATTTTCAAAGGTGTTTTAAGTCAGAAGTCACGTAGTATGATATAAAGGGTAGTCTGGAATGAAAGACCAAGAAAGTGTTCGTCTCCACTCTACTATGAATGAGCAAAATCTTCTAAACTTCAACCATAAGAATTCACCTCTTGGACATTGATGCATTTTTGTTTTCTCTCTGGAGATTTTATCTAAAAAAAAAACAAAAAGCAACCAAAAGTCAAAAAGAAGGCATGTCACATAATCTTCCTTCTCCTCAATGTCTTCATTTTAAAAAATAATGGCATGGGTCTTGTTTCTCTTCCAGGATTATTGTGAGGAACATATTGAACACACATGTTATAGTGTGTGTGTGTGTGTGTGTGTGTGTGTGTGTGTGTGTGTGTTTGTGTGTGTGTTATAGAGAAGTAAACTAGTATAATTGTATCTTAGCAATGTTATAGCCGTGGTCATCTTACAAACAGAAAAACTCAGGAAGGAATGGGTAAAACTGCTTTTCTGGGCCCTTAAGCCAGTGAGTGGAAAACAGTGTTTGGGAATCTTATCAACTATGTGTTACTCAACAGATCAAACGTTGTCAAAATATTATGCTCCTTCTCCAACTTGATCTATTCATGACCTGATTAGATATTTGTGATTTATTATTAAATGACAAAAACAAATCACCAAGCAGTATTTTTTTGGTATAAATTTATTTATAATTATATATGTTTTGAAAAAAGATTTTCAAAGGATGATGGATATTCACCAAAACGTTAACTACTGGTAATCTCTGAGTGATGGTATTTGGGTGGCTTAAATTTCTTTTTGTGTGTGTGTTTTTTGAGATCATCTAAATTGGATAGGATGAGCACCAGAACAATTACCCCCTTATAGAGCACAGAGGTTAGGTGTTTCCTTTTCCCTAAATACACATGTCACTGTCAAGTGCAGGGAAATCAAAGATGAGAGAGCTAAAGTAGGTCACCATGGGTTCAGGTAAGGACTTATCACTGAGTGAGGGTCTGGAGTTATTTATTGCCTGAAACCTGTTTTCCAAACTGATTGCTGTGTTTGCCAGCCTTTCATACTTTCATCCATTTCATCATCATATTCACTTGGTCATCAAAGGCAGGCACTAGTTGTCAAAAGATCAGGGTTCAAGTTCTGCTGCCATTTTTTTCTGAGGTCATGAACCCTTTGCCCATCTGAGGGGCATGGGACTGGCTGACATGTAAAATGAACATGAAAACTCTCTGAGAACTCCACAGTGCTAGATTAAGAAGGGGTTTCTGGTGTGATGTGCTAGCCACTGAGCTAGTTGCAAAAGAGGGAAAGATAAGTTATAGTCTGTGCTCCCAAGAAGCTTACACTTGACTGACTTATGGGCTTCATGCTGAGTCCAACAGTATGGGACACAGAGAGAATCCCTTGGCTGGAAACTAGGAAGCCTGGGTTTCAGGTCCAGATCCGTCTGAGTCACTGACATGCTGTGTGACCATGAGCCACTCATCTTCCTCCTCCTCTGACTCCCAGTTTTCTATTGTCCCATAAAGGGATTATTAAGCCTGATTATCTCCAAATCATAAAATGAATGAAATGAGTCAAAACCAGGAAAAAAAATTGATGGTTTCTGTTTGAACAGTAAGGACATAGGAACATTTTAGGCAGTGCCGATATCTCAAGAGGCAGTTCCTGGCTCCGTCAGTTCTGGTCTTCTACTGGAAGCTCTGTTTCCCTGCTTAGTTTCTGTCATCTCAGGAAAGAGACAGAGAGGAAGCTCTTCTACAAGAAGAGTAAGAATACACTTGGGAGTCATGAATAAACACCATGGGCATTGAATATTTGCAATGCATGTTGGTCATGTTAATTAGCTGTTTCTCAAACATTTTTAGGACCCAGAAAGTTTGAGCTTCGGGAGAACAGCATGGTAATCTCAAGTTCAAGGTCTGGCACCAGCTCAGCTAGTGACAGGCTGAATGACATTCATTCATTCATGTATTCAAGAAGCATTTATGAAGTACCTACTAGGTGTGTTAGGCATTGAGCTAGACATTTGAGATACTAAGATGAGGGTGTAATTTACTAGACTGTGTCCTGGTTGAAAAGCAAGTGTCTCATCCATAGTTTTTCTGCACCTGAATGTGGCCCTGCCCTGAGGAACACATAAACTAGTGGGTCTTTGGACACGTAATTTCTTTCTTTGGAACTCATTGTTAATTCCTCTGCAAAATGATTTTTTGAGAATTGGACTTAATGATCTCCAAGATTCTTCTAACTTGGGTTTTCTGTTCTGTTGTCTTTCTGGTGTCTTGCAGTGAAAAAGGTTTGCATACAGGGATGGAGCAAAGATCATAGAACAATCTGCAGCTGAGGTGAAAAGAAACCGCAAAACCTCCAGGGAGTGCATGAACCAGTAAGTGCCTCCTCACCTGAGATGGCTGTGAGACTAAGCCTGGTCCAGAAATGCAAATAGCGTGCTCAGGCATAGCAGGAGCAACAGCGCTGGCTGAGAGTTTTAGTGAATCCATAGGGAACCAACCCTTAAGGAAGAGATGAGGTTCACCTGGTGACATGCTGGACAGTGCCACACTATCCCTCTGGTTCATACTGGGGGCAACATGTTGTAGTAAATGGATAGAAAACTAGAGTCCCTGTGTTCCTGCTTTACCCCTGTCATCAAAACTCGCTGGGGATAGCAACACCCGCCTCGTATATCGCCGCGATGATTAAATGTGAAAACACATACAAAAGGTCTTTGTAAATGCTAAAGTGCTTTATATGTGGAAAATAGAATTAATATTCACGGAGGAGGGAGAAATCAAGGGGTACTTTGAAGAGTGATCAGGTACTACCTAAGTGGACAGTTGTGTGCCTGGCAAGAAAGTAAGCACCTTATAAAAATCAACTCATGTAAGCCTCATCTATCAGGTAGGGACTATTATTACTCACATTCTACAGATGAGAAGACTGACTTCCAGGGTATTCAAGTAACTTAAGTAACTTGATCAAGGTCATCCCACTACTCAAGGGCAAATCTTGGACTCACATCACAATAGTCTGGCTGCAGAATCTGTGCTCTTTTTTAAATTTTTTAATCTGTGATCTTAACCAATATGCTCTTCTCCTGCCCAACATGGGAAAACAACGTTTTGTAATTCAATTCAATTCCAGCCAATACATGACTTGAGTGCTGGACTGGGTCCTGAGTGCGTGATGATGAAGATGCTGTCCATGCTGTCAAGGAGCATAAGATAATATGATATGAGATACTCCAAAGAATAGGAAATAGATACAACAAATATGACTGGTTCTGGAATAATGTAAAGAAGAACTTGGAGATTGAAAAGATGAGGAGTGCTTCAGCAGATGTGCATTTAAGAATAGAAAATCCTGGGTGTAGATTAAAAAGTTCAAGGTGAGGCTGAAAAGATAATTTGTTGAAGCCTGATGGTGAAGGGTTCAGGGTGCTAAGCTAACGTGGTGAGTTAACGTTAGTCTAGAGTAGGGCACCATGAAAGGTTCTAGTACAGGTGAATTGTGTATCAAAGTGCAACTTTAAGAGCTAAGCTAATAAAATAGTAAGGAGACATTCACCGTGAGCCAGCGTGATCACTCTACTCTGAAGACTGGTAAAGATAAACTCAGATAAAAATTAATTAACTTTTCAAGTTGGACCCTTCATCTGAAAAAATTGAGGTTAAAATTTCAGGGATATGGTGTATCATTAATTCTCAAAATAATGAAGAATGGAGAGGTAGTCATAGAAGATTGGGTTGATGGGAATTTCAGGAGTGACGCTCCTCCATCCCAGGCTTGACTCCTCTGTTTCATTGTTGGAAAGGTAGCCTAGCTTCTGGAGAACCTTTTCCACCACAGGGAATTCTTTATCTGGTAAAACAGCCCACTCTCATCCCACAGCTCCTTCTGCTACAATGAGGTGTTTTGTCATCTTTTTTTTTCTTTTCTTTTCCTTTCCTTTCCGTTCTTCTTTTCTTTTCTTTCTTATTTAACAAGTGCTCACTTCTTGTATTATTCAAATCTTAGAATGTTCTTATCTCGGTACCACCATATTGGCAACTTTCACAAGCCACAAACCTTTCCTCATTGTTAGTAAGGAAACTTTGTGGGAATCAGAGGGGCTGGATCAGGGAGACTCGGGACTTGGAGATGAGACAAGGTTTCTCAGGAAGGACAGACTTAGCTAGATTAGGGAAGACCTGCCAGGCAGGTGACGCACAGTGTTCGGAGGTAGACAATATGAAGGAGCTACTATATACATGATCTCGTCAACTGAGCCTAAGAACAGAGCTGCAATAATAACTATGTTTGTCAAGAAATGGGTGAAATAGCTAAAATCAATTTAAAATCTTTTAAGTATCTTTTATTCCTTTTAAATGAATGACTGAGGAAAATGCTCATTCTTGCAACCAATATCTACCTTGTACCAAGCAGTGAGATTCACAAGTGTGTTAAACACAGCTCTTTTCTGTGATGAGCTCATACTCCAGGGGACAGGAAAAAGGGTTAGTAATATATATAAATTATTGCTATATATTATAATTATGTAGAGGGAGTTGTACTCTGCAATGTATACATAGGAAGCCACCAAACTATCCAAGCTCTGTAAGGTCAAGACTAGATCTGCTTTTGTTCATAACACTGTACCCCCAGTGCCTAGAATGAGACCTGGCATATTCTCAATAAATATTGCTTGAATGAATAAATGAGTGGGTAATGAATAAGTGATTGATAGGATCTGATTTAAAAAAAAACAGAACCAGATTCTTCTGAACTTCAGTCTAATAACTCACTTAGTAAAACCTGGAGATTCCTGTTTGTGATGTTTCTTATGTGAGATATATCTGAACAGAGGGATATGAACTAATTGAGGACATCCACAATGTCAGCTATTGTTTTATATGCCAACACTGCCCATCCGAGTGCTGGTTCCTTTACATGACAAGAGTCTCTGATCAAATTGCAGGAGACTGATCTTGGAGGGAGAAGTCTGGTCATGAAATCTGTTCATCTCCTGCACTGTTAAGTAAACTTGGGTAGGTCACTTCATCTCTTTGGACTTCAATTTCTTGTTTGTTAAAAAAACGGGGGGGGGGGGTGAGTGGGTAAATATCACATCTATTTCACACAGTTATTAAATCATTTTATTCTTGGAAAGAACTTGGCCTTCCTGAGAAAGGATTGAAATTGAGTTTGTCAGCCTCTTTTCTGAGGCAGCTCAAACTTTTTAGAACATTCACACTCAAAGGTTAAACCTAGGGAGCAGCTGTCATAAGAGGGGTTTTTGAACCTGTGAACTTTTGGCTTAAAAGTAAGAGTTCAACTCTCTTCAAGTTATCTCTGGTGTTTCAATGTTGGCCAAGGGTGGCTGCTGCACCCTGTGTACAACCGGAAACCCCAAATTGGATTTGTATCGATCTGGCCAAGGCACCTTCCCCAGCTCCACCTCCAGACGTTCCATGGGGGTTTGAGGTGAGGAGGAGGAGTTAACAGAGCTTAGTGTCTTTCTGATAGGTGCAAGTGCGTGCACCCACATGCACGAGAGACATTGGGGTGGGAGTGTCCCAGTCTGCTTCTGTAAATGTGGGCTGACAACCACAGATAGGTTACTTTGGCCAGAAGAAAAATGCTTCTGTAATCACAAGGAGAGGCTTCAGCATTTTCTCTCAAAGAAAATTTGGAAGCCATTGGAAAGCCAAGCTTTCCCCACATCAGTAGTAGTTCAATTAGTTTTACAAACTCTCTGCCTACTCTTTAATAAGCAGGGCTTTGCATTGATGGTGTATGTGCAAGTTTTGACCTTTTCATAGGAAAAAACATTCATAACAGAAGCCTATATATAGAAGCTTCAGACTGGAGCAGATAAAGATGTAGGTCATATGACTTTTGTGTGTGTGAAGCAGAAGGCAAGAGGGACGCAACAGACAATTCAAAACTTATGAAATGCTGCTCCTGGGTTGAGCCTTCCTAATATTTCTCCAAGTCTTTAAACAATGACTGGATTTTCAGAAAAGAATTATAATGCCTATTATCCTTGAATGCAGTATTTTTCCCCCCACAGGGAAAATTTACTTTGTTTAAAAATACTATTTCACTATCTAGTTTACTATTAACTATTTTATTAAGAAGAAAAAAACAATGACTCAAAATTTATTTAATGTACAATGATTTAAAATGATGCAACAGATAATCAATAAATACTTAAAATGGTACAACAGGTAATCAATAAATATGATCTTTGTCACTTAACAGAGGAAAACACTGCAGCTCATTGTTACCTAAGTGAACTTAAAACCACATTTCTCAGCATTCAAGGCGAACACAATCTAGAATTTGTTGCCTTTCCAATAATCTCTACAGTACTACTTTTCACACTCTGTTCCACCAGATCTTGTCTATGCTTCCATGCTCCTTTGTCCTTTTCTTTGCTTCCCTTGTTTCCCTTACTCTCTTTTCTTGGAACTTTTTCTGGATATCTCTGCATATTGAAGTCTATTTTGAAATATATGACATATGATTCAAATATAATTTGAGATCATATTTATTGATTACCTGTTGCATCATTTTAAATACTTGTACATTAAATAAATTTTGAGTCATTGTTTTTCCACAAATCCTCCTTTCTCTTCCTTTCCTGCCCTCTCCAAACTCCTTTATTTATTATTTATGAGCTAGCCATAGCTTGTTATGGATTATAAATTTACTAGTCTCCATGTCTTATATTCCATTCTAATAGAGTGTTGACTTTTTGAGGGCAGGGCAAGAATTATGTGTGAGGCACTTTGTAGTCCGTAGTGCCTAATACTGGAGACAATGTATAGTAGAAAGCACCCGTAAAATGTAACCTTGCAAAAATGTTTATTGAGCAAATGAAATTGGCTTTGGAATGCACTAATATTGACATGTGGAATATTTATCATAAATAGCTACTACGCTAAAAACTAAATCATTGAATAAGCAATAAATCCATGAAATTATTATTACTATTATCTCATTTAACAGCTAAAAGAACTAAAGCTCAAAAAATTCAAAACCTTAACTCCAAGAGCAGGAGATTGGTAGTGGGGTGAGAGTTGAAAAAGTATCTGTTGTGTACAATGTTGACTAATCAGGTGATGGGGACACTAAAAGCTCAGACTTTACCACTGTGCAATATATGCGTGTATCTGCACTTGTACCACCTAAATCTATACAAGTGAATGAATGTATGGAAATACAAAAACAACAGCAAACACTTTACCAATATCACTTATCTAGCAGAACAACAGACAAGGATTTGAACCCAGTTCTATCTGGCCCCATGATGTGCTGGGAATTGGCTTATTCCAGTTTAAAAGAGCTGACTATTAAACTCACAGAAATCTTGTGAACTGTTTGAAAAGCATAGCCATTATTAAAAATAAAAATTTATAAACATACAATAAATTACATGATCTTTTCAACAGATGCAGCAAAAGCATTTGATAAAATTTAGCATCCCTTCATGATAAAAGCCGTCAGCAAAATAGGCATAGAAGGAAGATTCCTAAAAATAATAAAAGCCACATATGACAAACCCATAGTCAACATCATCCTGAACAGGGAAAAGGTGAACACAGTCCCCCCCAGAACTGAAGCAAGATAAGGATGCCCACTTTCACCATGCCCGTTCAACATCATACTGGAAGTCCTAGCCAGAGTAAGAGAAAGAAATGGAGAGTATCCATATTGGAAAAGAAGAAATCAAACTATCTCTGTAGGCCAATGAAATGATCTTATACCTAGACTCCTGGACTTGATCTTCAAATGAACTCAGTAAAGTCTCAGGACACAAAGTCAACACACAAAAGTCAGTAGCACTGTGTTGCATTTGCTTTTGGGTCTTATCAATACTGTGAGCACACACACCCACCATTGAATACACACACATCATGGAATACTAGTCAACCATAAAAAAATGAATGAAATAATGTCTTTTGCAGCAACTTGGATGGAATTGGAGATCATCATCCTAAGCGAAGGTAGTGCAGGAATGGAATATAAATTCTGCATGTTTTCACTCATAAGTGGGAGCTAAACTAAGGATCAGCAAAAGCACATAGAATGATATAATGGACATTGGAGTTTCAGAAAGAGGAGGGTAAAATGAAGGAAGGATGAAAAAAGTCACCTATTGGGTACAATGTGCACAGGACGGGGTGGTGGTTACACTTAAGGCCCAGTCTTCTTCACCACTGTACAATGCATTCATGTAATCAAAAACATGTGTACTCCTTAAAGATATTGAAATAAAAAATAAATTATGTGGAAAATATTGATAATAAATTCTTAAAACTTACCACTTTCTATTTATTTTATGATATTTTACTATAAACATTTACTGAAGTTATTTATATTTCTTGTATTTGCATGTTAAAAATATTATATAATGTTGTGCTCCTGTGTATCTCTTCTAAATTTCACACTCAGTGATGATGTATTGGTGACTTGAAGCTAACCATGATGGGAATATTTACAGCAAGGAATTTGGCAAACAAAACAAATAAGGGTTTCCTCACTGAGAGTCAGCTATTAAACATTTACAAGCACACCACTAGTCCAGCCCCAAATTCAGTAAGTAACAGAACTTTGGGCCCAAGACACACACAACTCCTCCATTTTCAGGCTTAACCTGTACCTGGAAGGAACTGGCTTTGGACCATCACAGGTCATTGCCTCCTCATAATAGAAAATTGACTTTTACAAGGCTCTTTTGGGCTCCAGAGTTGGAGTGAAAGTAATTCTTAGTAGTTATTTTATTCTTGTCACATGTATACTAAGCCTGTACCACAAAAGTAACTATGCTCTTTATCACACCCTGTACACAGGAATATATGATGTAACTCTTGTAAAGTGAAAATTCCAAAACGTGGATATATATTTATTTCCCCAAGCTTATGTCAATATAGTAACCTAAAGTTTTATGTACATGACTTTAGAACCTGGATTTCATGTGCCTAGTTTCCACATGACGCGCCCTTATATGTGTTCTCCATAAGATATGAAATTTGAATCAGAGGTTATGGATTTCAGTATTGTTCTTTAACTCAAGAGCAGGTCAGTTAACCTTGCTAAGTCTCAGTTTCCTCATCTGTCCAGTGAGGAGTTTGGCCAAGATGTCCTTTCAAGATCCTACTGACTCTGTTTCTAAATAATACTGCACGTTGCTTCTCTTCCCTAGGCCTCAGTTTCCACATCTGTAAAGGGCTTGAACCAGGTAGTTCCTAAAGTCCTTTAAAGCTCCATAAACTTGTGAATCCATGACAAAAGCTGTTTTCTACCTAAGGTGTCATTCCTCAGGTAGCATGATGCTTTACCACTGGAAAAATGCCAGGTAACCTGCTGAGCACCCAGAAATCTGATACCACGAGAGGACCTGGAGGTGGAACTACTTCTTTGGCTCCGAACTGTAACGGCCACAGGGCCAGCCTGCTGCAGCTCTTGAAACAAAGGGAAGTGTGTAGGTGGAGGGAGCACCTCTGCTGTTTTAGATAGCACAGAAGACTAAAGAAGTGATAGTGAAATATCGGTACAGAAGTTTTGATTTTACACCCCATCTGGTCTGCCATGATAGGAGTGGAGGGAAGGAAAGTACAAGACACAAATGAGAAAAACTTCCCAGTAAACTGGGAGGACAGAGGAATGATGGCAGTAACTAAGGAAACAGTTAATGTAGAAGCCTTTGGGGTAGTTCTCATAGTAAGCAGAACACAGGAACTCAGAACATTTCCCTCCCTACTATTGACTTACACATTGATCCTGAAGCTATGGTTCACTTGTATCTTTGTGGAAAATCAGAAAGTGTCTTTATCTTCAAATTCACTCTCATCCATTCAGCCCCTCATGGTTTTCAAGTTACAAAGCACTTTGGTATCCATAGTCTCATTTAACCTACAAGACTACTTTGTGAAATAGATATCACCTAAATTTCTCAGAGGAAGAACTGGAAGTTTAAAACAGGACTTGAGATGCACTTTTGACTCTAGGGTTGGTCTTCCAAATGGCCTTTACCTGATGATGTCCAGACAGTTCACTGAGATGAGAAATTTCTGAGCTGCTGTTCACCTGAGGACTTAAAGAGCCACTAGAGAAAGAAAGAATGGATACAAAGCCCACAGAGGCATGAGGCATGTGGCATGTCCAATTTCATGCAAAGAGTCAGGGTCAAAGCTGGAGCTCAAGTATGTGTCTCCTGCCTTCACCTGTTTGTCATTGCTATTTCTAAGGCATTGTTCACTGTTACCCTGTTTTCATCTACCTGCAGCATTAAGTGACCATAGCTACTTTAAAACCTCTGATCACTACTGTAAGGACAATGTAACATTTTCCACCAGTATGGACATAGACTGAATAACCCTGGATGGAGTAAGGCAAGTGTGCTCCAATCTCAGCTGTCATTTTTCATTAACCTATTCTACACCAGCAATTGGATTTGTTGCTGATGAGAATGATGACTCACGCTCTTCTGACGCCAACCAACTAATTTATCCTGCCACGGATTTGTAGGCACAAATGTTTGGGATAACGAAAAAAAAAAATAGAGACCCCCCTGTCACTCAGTACCTGACAATTAGTCTTAGTCTTGCACAAGCCTAAAGACTCAAACCCAAATCAAATTTTTACTCTAAATATAGACAAATAGGCTTTATTTTAGTAATCATTGATTTATAACCCAGTCATGAAGTCTAGCAAAATTGAATAGAGAGAGGGTCTCATTTGAAAGTTAACTGTTCTGGATCTCTTCCTACTTAATTCTACTAGATTGTTTTGTCAACTTTGGCAACTCATTTCCTTTCTGTAAGCCATGTGATCCTCACCTGGCAAATGAGAGGGTTAAAGTAGGTAACTTTTGGGGAATTGCCTATTTTGCTGGGCTTCTTTTAAGATTATACCTTTAACAGAGATGCCTTGCTGCCTCTCAGGTTTTCTATATGGTCTGGCTATGCTTTGGGGATGCAGTTGGGCCTGTGTGCTCACAGGGTTCTGCTCTGTTTTCACAAGGATGAGGAATGCCTTGAAAGCTTTATGTAGCCTTGTGTGACATTAACTTTAGACTTGGGAATGGGGAGTACAACAAACTTTAGAATTTGACATAACTTAAGCTTTCTCTCTTCATTACAACATCTCTTTTAAAACATTTTTCAGGCCAGATGAACAGACCGCCCACCAGAACCATCCAAGAGGTAAAGATGAATTCAGGGGAAAAGCCCACAGAGCTATAAGCAAGCAGGCCATTTTATTTTAAAAGTCACAAATAGTCATCTCAAGATTCAGCTAGTAGAGAGCTTGACTCTGAAACTTGGGTCTCTTCACACATTTACTTGACTATATATTTTCTAGGTGCCTACACAGTACCAGGTACTTTACCATGCTGTGAGAAAATAGAAATAAGTTTAATACCACCTTGATCATAAGGATGTTAGTGTCTTGCAAACATGTGCATAGATTACTGTAGTTTACAGAGGAGACTTCAGAATCCTCAAAAAGCTCTGAGCTATTCAGAGGAAAGTGAGATTCCATTTTACTAAAAGTGCTTTTCAAAGGAAGTCTTTATGGTGGTCAGGCAGTATTTAAATTTAATGTTAATGATCAAGACATTGGGCAACTTACTTCTTTGTGATTCAGGTTTTTTTTTTTAATCTGTAAAATGGAGTAATAATAGTATCAATCTCATAGATGTTTTGTGAATAATATGTGAGTTCATATGTATTCAAGTTCTTAGTAGAGTTCCTGGGACACAGTAAGTACTCAATAATGTTAATCATTATTTTAATTTTTAGCATCTGAGTAAAATTACCCCAAATTTTTGGGGTCCATGATCCATGCAGGAAGACCTATGCTCATAGAATTCCTTTGTATAATCTACTCAGGTCTTTGCAGGGGTTCGTGCTATACAGCCCACAAATACGCTCTTGCCTTCTCTCCCTTTCCCCCAAAACGTGTCCTTCTCTGTCGCTCAAGCATGCGCACATGTGCGCGCGCGCGCACACACACACACACACACACACACACACACACACACACACAGTTTCTCTCCATAGAAGCTGGCCTGTTTATCAAAATCCCTTGGTGTAGGAGTGTATCAGACGGTTTCTGGAAACTAAAATGATTTCAGAGATAACAGGCATCAAGAATGTGGGTGTATAATACAAACAATAGGTGAGTTCATATTAAAATCTTTACATTTAGGAGAGATGGCTTTTCCTTTTTGAAGCTCTTTTTTCCAAAAGCATCATCATTTATGCGGTTTGAAAATGATCTTTCCTCTGGAAATTAGACATCGCAATGTAGAACATAGAGATGTAACTGATTAAGTATATGAAGGGCCCAATCTTTTTTAAGAGTGGCTTCACTCTCTTTCAGGCATGGCAGCCTACAAGAATGAATTTGCTTTGAGTCATATATTTTACATAAACCAAAGAGGTTACCCCTAAGCTGAACTGTCTGGCTTATTGTTTCCCACCCCCACAGCGTCCCACATACCATCACAGGAAGGCATTAGCAGTTTCAGAACTTGAACTTTCTCTCAAAAATTTCTTTACTTGAACCAAGCAGGGTTTCTACATTGAAAAAGAATTGTCACTGTGGTCATTGTTATTGATGGCTATGGGCATGCTCTCTTTTTGGACGTAAAGATAAGGAAGTAATATTTCTTATACACCGTGAGTGTGGCAAATAGTGGGGAAAGATTTCCCCTCCTGGATTCAGCTGTGTTTTTTTGTCTTTCTGTTCATTTTGTGAATAAGGACAAGCAGCTGCCAGAGGCTGGCCAGAAGTACAGTTCTTGGAGATTATCTACTTTATCCATAACTCTTTCATTTTATAGATCTAGAAACTAAAGTTCAGGGAGAGAAAGGAATTGGCTTAAGATCACTCGAGTTAGAACCCAGAACTCTTGAATTGCAGTCCAAAATTCTACCACTATGAAAAAGATTAAAACTCTAACCCACAGAAAAGCTTCAGAAACACTGGTGTGCTCATAGACTGATCAAAGTGTAATGACATAATACAATAATATCTGACATAAAAGAATTATTATGGGGATAAATTATAACAAATAAATAATGAGTGTGAAATATTCATGTAAAATCTTAAATCACTAACTAGATGGTTGATAAAGACTGCAGAACAGCTACTAAAGTCAGAGAAAAATTAGAATTATTTTCCTCTTGCAAATAAAACAATTCCTGGGGCCATTTAAAATGTATGTCTTCCTATATGTCTTTTTTCAGCCTGAACTTTCTTTTGCATAATTCAGTACTAGGAAGTTCATGTCATTCTAGAACCAAAGAAAATTTTTCTTAGTCTATCATGTAACCAGTAATCTTCAACTAAGCACAAGTTGTGATTGAGGCAAAAGTAGAAATATTAAAATTTTCTATGGTATTTGTTGACCTAAACCCAGGGCAGAAAGTCTAAACTCTGAGGGGAAGATTCCCAATTAAAGAAGTTAATAATATCTTTGACATCAAAAAGAGTTACTCTCTGGACCCTCAGAGATTGGAAGAGATGGCTGAAGGTTAATTTGGCAAGAAGATTTGTTGGCCTTGTGAATGGAAGTACACACCTGCTCATGGGACTTTCTAAGATATGGGTTTAAGACAAATAGAATCACCTGTCAGATGGGGGAAGACACATTTCATGCTTTGGAAACAGGATCAGACTTGTCTGGATCCCAGAGTAAGTTTCCATGAGACAGAGTGTGGTTAAGAACTTCTGAATAAACTAAACTGTTAAAACATCGTGCCAGGCTGCCTCTGGAGGTAGTAAGTGCCTCCTCACAAAAACTGTTCAACTGAAGTTCTAGAAGGAAAGAAGACTCTTCTAAAGAAGAGTGGCTACAGATTGGATAAATGCCTCCTATGGTTTGCCATACCCCGATGAATCTCTTTGAGAGTCTAGAATTCCTTTTTCTAAAGAAGAAAGATGCTGAAAGAGCCATGGAAGACAGAATGACAATAGGCAAAATGCAAAATTCTTGGGCGACCTCACCTCTTTTCTCCCATAATTAGAGAAAAATGGATTTCTGCACTCAGGAAAATGAAAGGGCAGTAAATTTCCAAAGGAATAAAAGGTGCTGTCTCCAGTCCTATATTAAGGCAACATGTGGAAGTCCTTGCTTGCAGGCAGATTGTAGGGATTCTTTTAAGCACAAAGGCTTCTGTGGCTGAAGTGATGTGATCCAGATTGTGCAGCTGGAATTATTCAACTTTAGGTGGCCCATGGTTGGGGGACCACACTGCATGGCCTAGCACGTACAGTGTTGGCATGGCATGAAGAGTGGGGATTTGTGGTGTTGGGGTGGTTGTCAAATTTCTCTTGAAATTTGTGCTGCTGCTTTGAGAGACCAATGGGATCATTAGAAAATACCTCACTGGTTATTAAAATGAACTCCATAGAATACTAATCTTACAATATCCATGTTCTAGGGTCAAGTTAGAGAAATGTTGCATATCCATACCCTCTCCCCATAGATTTGCATTTAAAGGCTCTGAGAAGTGCTGAAGTATTCATTTTTACCTAACACTACTACTATCCTGAGAACTCATGCCCCATCGTGAACACTTTGGGTATTCCATGGATTCAGTAGCCACTGACACACAGGTGCACAGAATGTTGGAATTGAAAGCAACACTGAATTTAATTACATTCCTTTACTTCTTTGAATAAAAAAAGCAGAGGCCTGCAAGGGTTATACCAAAGTAATGACCAACAACCATTAACCCTGACCTATAAGAACTTGAAATTTTAAAAAGTCAACAAATGACTGTGTACCATTAGGCTATGGATTATGATGTAATATTATATTATCTATAAGGTTAGATGGCACTTACAAGAACACTAGACTTGGAATCAACAAAACTGGTGTGAGGGGTGGGCTTTTTCACTGTTACTCTTTGGCCTATCTTTTTACTTTCATTAGTACTGGGTCCCTGCATCTCTAAAATGTGGAGAATTATGCTTGTGTAGCTGATCCTACAAGTTCTGATAAGAATCAAGAGGGAGAATGAGTGTGAAAGTGGTCTATAAATCATACTGTGCTATGTAAACAGTAGGAATCCTTCATTCTCCTGCCCTGTTGATGCTTCAGCCAGTATCAGGAAAATGTGTCTATTTTTTGTTGCTTTTCTACTTGTGAGTATAGTTAGCATGAAACTCTTTGCAGACTCCACCTTTAACCACTTTCACTGGTTAGTGAGGTGACTTGCTACCTCAGTGTGAAAGCTCTCAGCAAAGCCAGTTGAGTTGCCCCCTAGAATTAGATGCTGAATCTGTGATCTTACACTCATACACAGCTTACTAGCAAGGGAAATTAGACAAATCTTCAGAAGATTTTTAGATATTTGTAGTTCTCATAAGCACCCGTAAAAAAACAAAGGCTCCCAAATTCTGTGTTGTCAGGACTTAAAAAAAAAAGAAGAAAAATCCAACAACAGCAAAAGAGAGAGGGAGACAGAATGACTGGCTTGGTGAGACCCTGGTATCTTATCTCTGGAAGGTTATTGATGATTTGAGTATAGTGTGAGATCTTAAGTGAAATGAATTGGTGGTTTCAGTTCCGGATATGGTATGCAAAGAAAAAAATTTGCTCTTTGAAATTCAGCGCTTCCTTGTCTATACTTCAGGAAGCCACACGCCTGACACTGAGCGTGGAAACTGACTCATTTCTAGCCCTTTGAGATTAGCCTCTCCAGCCCCCAGACTGTGGGTAGGATCTGGGGCTTAATGGGAAACCAGAATTGGGTCTGGCCAAATCAGGAGGAGTATCAGACCCAACCTCTTCAGATACATGTCTTTTTTAGGGTGACTGGCCTCCCAGAAGAGGCAGTGGGTCTTCCAGACAAACTACTGTCTCCAAAGATTTTCAACTTGCATTTGGCAATGGATGAAATGGCAAAAAAACAAAAACACAAATACAGTGCTTTTCAACACCTGTTTTCAGCGTCATGTTAAAGCAAGTTGGTCAACTGACCTATTTGGTGGAACAACATGAACTCAAGACTTTCAGTGTAAAGGCTATCATGTGTTTTTTTACCCACAAGCCCTAGGAAGTTATGAACCAACTGAATGTTCTTTTTCTTGATTGTCCCAATGATCTGTTGATTTGCTATTCTGTGTGCCACTCAGTTATTAGGAAGGCATAGGAAAGGTATTTTATATTTATTTAGAGAGTAAAAGCTTGTCAAAGATCTTCCCCACTAACCTGAGGCATGAAACCCCAGGTTGACAGGGAGGTCAGATCTTCTAAAAGTGGCCATTTCAATCTTTACCCTTTAGACCTTAAATCAGTGGTTTCAAGACTCTCTGCATACCATCTCGGCAAGGGAAAGAAATACGCAAATGGCTCTTTGCTAATCTGACCGGTACATTTCATTTTTTAAAAACTTGTCTACAGGTAATGAAAAGAATCCTGGTTTAAATGAGAAGTCAGTGAGAGGCAAGGTGATGTGGGGAAAGAAACAACAGCTAGAGACTTGGCTTAGGGTCAGAAGATCTGAGTTTACTAACTCTATGATCTCTGGCAAGCCACTGCTAAATCTCTCTAAGCTCACTTTCCTCATCTGTAAAGTGTGAACACTAATTGCAAAATGAGATCATATATATGAAAGCACTTACCTTATAAGTGGCAAGGAATATGCAAAGGTTCACAGTTACTACTACATATTAGCTTTTAAATATTAATGATTAATTTGTGTTAGACGTTAAGTTTCAGACTTCATCATAGAATAAGCATTAATCTTTCTGATTTCCTTATCTGGAAAGCTTTTATAAAGCATATTAGTCCACATTATTGATTTATTTGCATTCCACTTACTTTCAAAAGGATCTGAAGTAACTTATAATATTAGATACAAAGATAATAGGATCATTAAAACACAGATAAAGGATTAAAACTTTGTTATGGATGAATAGGACTGTTAGCCCAGAATAAGAAGGATTTTAATGAAGCACATAGTGTGAGTTTGAGCTTCCCAGCAGCTTAGACAAAGAAAGAAAGAAAGAAAAAATGCATTGCATTACCCAGACCTTTTCCTCTAGTAAGGAAGAATAGCCATGGATTGGAGTTGGGGTGGTGGTGGTGGAGGGATGTGGAAGAAAGGGACCGAATCTTCCCTGGTCTTAAGCTCCAAAAGAAATGTATCATGTTCATCCTTATGTAAGAAATATTAAAAATAAATTGGGCAGGATCTTCAAAAGGAGATGCAGCTAAGATATTGGTCCAGTCTCACCACCAGGTGATATTTCCTTTTGTGAATCAGTGCTTTCCTTCCCAGAACTAAACAAACAGCAAGATGATTAATAGAAGGAGCAGGCTGCCTTAAAAAAAAAAAAAAAAAAGCAATAACAATAAAAAAACCAGAGGAGTGAAAATGCGAATGCTCACTCCATCCCAGCTGGGGGTGTGTCGCTGGCCCAGGATTCACAGAGGTAGTCACCATTCATTAGGGGGTGTCAAGTAGGTGAGGCAATATGTGAGGTGCCTTGCACAAGGTCATTTGGTGTCTCTGAAACTGACTCTGCATTCTGAGTTCCTTAATATGATTTTTTAGGTCACAGTGTTCTAGGCAAAGCTCCCTGTTGATGTACATCTCTCATGCAAGATTTAGATCACCTCTTTTCGGGCAGAGCTCCATGGAAACACCGCCCATGATTTCTGAAATGGAGGCTGATTGGGTCCTGGTAATGCCTGGCTGGAGTGGACACAATCTCTGCAGTTGACACATTGCTGGACAGTTGGCAAGTCTGAGACTACCAGAATCTAGCCCTTGTAGGCTATTATTGTTCTAATGTTATAGTAAATTCCTGTTTACCCAAAGTGGCTCAGAAATGGGTATTCTGAGCAATGGAAAATTCTGGTTCATCTGGTTACTATCCATATCATATACTGATTCTTGGCTTCCGGATAAATTATGACACACTTTGTTAAACACTAAAATAATGGTATGATTTAAGCGTTCTCTTTTAAAAATGATCCACAGTGAACTTCAGGGTCTATTGGCACCTAATGCCACTGTTAAGATGACCCTCAAACCATTAAGATCATAGGTTGTCATTTAAGAGGATCCTGAGTGAAAATGCAATAGATGTGGAAAATTGGGCTGAACCAGTAGTAACTCCCAACCAAGCCATTAGAATTGCTGTTGCTGTTGAGTTGAATCATTGCATCCTTGATATCAGTTTGTTGGCAAGTGAAATAATAAGCATAAACACATTAGCATAGTGTCTGGTATACAGTACATTATTGTTTTGTCATTTTTTGTTCCTCAAGAACATGGAGGGAGGAGAAAAGAATCTTATTCATTTAACTAGCCAGTTTGGTGTCTGAATAAATTCAATTCATAGAGCATTAGTGCTGGCAGGAATCACATAGAAAATATGCCCAATGCCCAATTCTATCATTTCCTGTAAAAGAAAATTAAGACCCAGAGAGGGAACGTGACTTCTCTACAGCCTCATGGTTGTTACAGGTTGGAGTTAACAGTAAAACCCAAATCTTCTGGGGCTAAGGCCAGGGCTTTTTGTAGCAGACTGACGCCTACCATATGTAGAGAATTCCTGCACAGCAAGAAACAGAGAGCTAGAGAAGAAATGGCCTGTGTGCTCAGGGACTCTAGGAACTTACCATATCAATACTGTTTGAAGGTCATCAAAGTCCTCTTCTGTTTAAAAGCCCTGGCCTTGGCTCTGAAACAGTTCACAGAGTAAAGGACTAATAAAGTCCCCATGATTCAGTCAAAATGAAAACTATTAAAAAATAGCAACGAGTCACACAACTCCCCACATCTGTAAGAGTAACTTTTTAAAAAGCCACCTGGACAGGTTTAAATCCCTGACTTCTTTCTTTCCTTTGCCTATTTTTGAAGTTTGATTCATTCTTACCTCTGCTCTTAGGTACTTTCAAAGATAAGTTTGCATTCAATTTCCAAATGAGTTTACTGGGAACTCCTCCCTCTGAAACAAGGGGAAGAAGGAAATTAATGATTTTAATGCTGATTGCATTTTTGGAAGGCAGGACTCAGTCTCTTTAAAATGAGTTTCTTTGTTGGTTAAGAGGTATTTTCTCTTCCTTCGTTTCAGATTCTGACTGGTCTCTTTTCCTCTTTCCATTCTCCAAGCTCTATCTCCTGCCTTTGATCATGGGCCGGGAAATTTGCTGTTTGCACATGAGAAAGCATAGGGCTGGGATCTACACTAGCTTCCAGAGTGCAGAGGAAATCTGCAAAATTCCTGTGAGGGACCTAACTCCTACTATAACCACTGCCAGTAAGTGCCTTTGGTATCTGGCCTTCTGTATCACATCTTATTTAACTCCAGGAAAATTTTTTTCAGAGAGATTTGTGTGTGTATATGCACACACATACTCACTTTTTCTATTTTCCACAAATACCCTGTATTGATTATAAGTAGATAGTTGATCACAAAACTCTTAGGAAGGGGTCATAGATGTCATGTGTCCAGCCCCCTGAGAGACTAGAGTCACTACCCAGCCTCTTCCACCAGTGGTCATTCAGGTAAAAAAAAAAAAGGGGGGGAGGGTGGGGAACAGTCAAGATACTAGGCTCTCCGTGCTTTCTACCTCACCTTGCTTTCAAGAACCTCCAGGGATCCCTTTGCCTACTAGAACTTTCTAAACCTTAGAGATTGGCACTCAGCACTGAGAACAGAGCCTGGAAAAATTGGAACTGGATACATTTTTTACATAAATAATGAGGCTGATTTCTAAGACCTGGTTGATCCCTTCTGTTCCACATCTTACACCACAGTGAAAAATCTCCCTTTTTTCTCTTACCCACTCTCTGTTGTGGCCAAATACTCTGTTTACTTACTTCTAGTACCCTGTACTTTGACCCCTCCAGGACCTTGTTCAAGCATTTTTTCTGATGAACAGGGTCAACCCCCATTTCTGTCTGTCTTTGTATACTTCCTTCTTTATAAAGTACTCTTCCCATCCTCCTCCAAACTTCCAACCCTCATACACAGGGACTTTTCTCTCTTTGCCCCAAATAAATTACCTTAGGCACATTACTAGTCTCCCTCACTAGGGTGTGACCACTTTATTCTTCTTTATATTCTCCACAGCACCTAAAAGAGAGCTTGGCGTGTAGCTGGCATAAGACAGGACTTCTGGCTTGAATTGAATCTCAGGCATCTTCTCTATCCAGATAGAGAAGGAATGGTGTGTTCTCACTCTTTTCACCTCCACTGAAAGCTGAGTTAGAATGATTTTCCTTCTGACCTCTGACCTACATCTACACAAGACTGTCCTGAAAACCACATCCGCAAGACGATGGGGCAAACAAAGACAGACAATGGAGCTCAGTGGCATAGCGGTATATGCACACATGCCTGTCCAGGCTCTTACACGGCCCTGGAAATTTACAGGAATGTATAGCTCTACTGTTGCTAAGCCGGCTCAAAACCTGTTTTGCTGAAGGCTTCTTCCCTCAGCAGGTATGTTGGGGTATTGTGAGTGTTGCCAATTGGGACAGGAGGACACCCCACCTGGGCCCAGGTTTTATTTATCCCAATGCAGCCTGCCTGTAAGTCAGGGCTCCATGAACTTCTTGATCCTTTGTCATGAACCTGGGAGCCTTTGAATTATCACAAGCAGCCAAGCCAAAAGGCTCTCCAATTCCGATGGCAATAATCAGTCGTGATTTATTGACTCAGATACTGGAACATCAGAGTTGGAAGTAACCTTAAAAATCACCTCATCTGATTCTTGTTTCACAGATGAGTAACCAAATCGTAGTTGTCTGACTTTTAAAATAAGGGCAATAGACTAGATTCATTTATTTAGTCGTTCATGCATCCACCTACCCATCCTTTCATGTGATGATCTGCTACCAACTCATTCATTGAATATTTGCTAACACTAGGTGCCCAGCCTGAGCTTGGTTATAGATACAAAAACATGAATAAGACACAGGCCCTGCTCTCCAAGAGTCTATTATAATGCAGACAGACACAAACAAATAATTATGTTTCAGTGTAGTGTATTATGACACAAGCACAAACAAAACACGTTATGAGCATATGAAAGAGAGTGACTAATCTGCTCTGCCTGGAAGAGTGAGAGAAGACTTTCAAGAGAAGGCAACATTAAAACAAAACCTTAAAAGAAGAGAAAGAGTTCAGTAAGCAAAGATGGAGGAAGAGGATCACTGATTCTAAACAGCCTCTTCAAATGCCCAGTCTTAGAGGAGTGTGCAGCCAACTGGGACTCCTGGAGAAGACTATGGTGTGAATACAGGATGTGTACGTGGCTGGGGTGAAGGTGATGTGGAAACCAATTGCACCACTATCCATAGCTGTGCTGAGTGCCTGAACTTTAACTTGGGGCTGAAAAGGAGTTTTTAAAAGTTTTTAGATGAAGCAGTGTCACGTCAAATTTACTTTTTTTTTTTTTTGAGTTGGAGTCTCACTCAGTCGCCCAGACTGGAGTGCAGTAGCCGCTCCTGGCCACCACAGTCTCGCCTGCTGGGCTCCGGCCATCCTTGCACCTCAGCCTTCTGAGTAGCCGGAATTACAGGCACGCGCTACCACGCCTGGCTGATTTTTTGATTTATTGTAAAGATGAGGTCTTACTGCCCAGGCGGGTCTCGAACCCACGGGCTCAGGCAATCCACTCACCTCAGCCTCCCAAAGGCGCGGGATTACAGGCTGAGCCACCGAGCCCGGCTAAATTTACTTTTTATTAAGATCTCTTTGGCAACAGTAGGAAGAGACAAAGACTATTGTAATTATGCTAGAAATAAAGGTGGCCAGAGTAAGCTTGCAACATATGTAAGATCAGGTTACTCCCTTGCTTAAAGCCCTCTATACTCCATACTCCCTGCCCCCATCACAAATCCCCATTTTGTTTTGTTGTGTTTTTTTGACAGCATTAAATCATTTATTTGTTTGCAAGCTAATTGTCTGTCTCAATTCTAAAGTGAGAGTACTATTAGGGCAAGAGCTATGTGTGTCTTACTCACTGTTGTGTCTTCAGGATTAGCACAGTATCTGGGACATAATAGGTGCCCACAAAGTGTTTGCAGAATGATTGATAAAACCTTGACCTCAGGCAGTGGTAATAAGGATGGACAGGAGGTGACCCTAAAAGCAGAAAACTAGCTCCCCTCTTTCCAGATTCATTGTGTATTACATGAGTAGATGGTAGCTAGTCTTCAATAGATGATGGGGTTATGTTCTTAAGTGACTAATTTGCTACCCACATCTGAGGACTTATATGATAGACAACCCTATTTTTTCTCTTGCCCTCTTAAATCCTGTGTGTTTCCACACATCATCAGTTTCTGGAATGCAAGCTTCCAGTGATCCTTTACTCTGTGCTTCTATATTTTAGTCTCAACTCCATCAGTAACCAGTTGTGAGAAAGACTAGCTACTTTCCTTGGCTTTTATTTTCTTAACTGTAAAATGAGAGTATTGGCCAAGGACCTATATGATGGTTTCTGACATTCATGCTGTAAACCTCAAACATCCCTTGCCAGGGTAAGAGTTCTCTGCTTTCATTTTGAAAAAGTATACAATGATGATATACAAAATCTCACAAAACAATATTTTAAAAATATTCCTCTCTTGTTCTTCTCAATTTCTAGTCATTAGTATTTTTGCAGAGCTGGCATAAGAGCACATGTACAATATGTACAACTCTGTGTTCCCCCTCATCCGTGAGCATTGTTGTATGCCTTTCATGTTGCCACAAAGTCTTCCCATCTATCATTTTAATGGTTACATAATTTTCCATGGAGTTAATATATCATAAATTATTTAACCATTCCTAAATTGTTGGAAGTTTTAATTCTTTCCAGGTTTTGCTATTTTAAAGAGCTTTGAACATACAAGGTTTTTTTCTTTTTTGGAGTTATTTTCCTTAGGGTAAATCCCTAGGATTGAGATTATTAGATGAGTTTTATGGGTCTTGAAAAATATTGCCAAATGGCTGTCCAAAAGGACTGTTTCAATTTGTATTCGGTTTGTGTTCCATGCACAAGCATGCCAATGTCAGAGAAAGCTTGCCAGCATGTTTTAAAAAATCAATTTCCTTTATTTTTTCAAGTTGAACTTGTATGAAATGGGGCTTCCTGGTTGTTGCTGTATCAAGATTACCATCAGTCAAGCTAAAGTTATACTACAGAACTTGGCAAATAGAAGCACTCAACAATCAGTACTGTTATTATGAAAAGAGGGATCTTATTAGGGGGAAGCATGCTTGTCCTACTCTGGAACCCATTTTTTTCTACTCGTTGCCTATAGTTGTGTTTACTACAAATATTTACTCCTTACCTTCAATGTTGCCTTCAACTGAAGTGTCACCAACTCTCCTCTATCCCCAGGTAAAGTAGCCAAGATTCCTTAAACTCAAAAGTCTTGGGTCAATTCCCTTCCTGTATTCATTCTCTCTTCCCTTGCACTTCTCCCTTCCACCCTCTATCAATTGGAGGTCCTCACTAAAGATGTGGTTCTCATTTCTTTTGCCAAAGAGACTTCTCATGTTCATCTAAAGTTTTCTTCTCCAATGACAGCTCTTTGGTTATTTGAAGATGATGATCATTTCCCCACTGAATATATTCTTCTCTAAGTTAGATTTTCTTTCTTTCTTTCTTTCTTTCTTTCTTTCTTTCTTTCTTTCTTTCTTTCTTTCTTTCTTTCTTTCTTTCTTTCTTTCTTTCTTTCTTTTGTCAGAGTCTCACTCTGTCACCCAGGCCGGAGTGCAGTGGCGTGCTCTTGGCTACCACAGCCTTGATTTACTGGGCTCAGGTGATCCTTCTGCCTCAGCCTTCCAACAAGCTGAAACAGCAGGTGTACACCACCATGCTTGGTTAATTTTTTGATTTATTGTAAAGATGAGGTCTCCCAAGTTGCCCAGGCGGGTCTCAAACCCCTGGACTTAGGCAATCTTCTTGGCTCTGCCTCCTACATGCTGGGATTACAAGCATGAGCCACTGTATCAGGCTGGATGTCTCTATAGCCATTCTGTATCCTATTCAAATTTTCATCTTCTCACAGTCTTATTGCTCTTCTCTGAGGGAGTTCCAGTTTTTAAATTTCTCCCTTTAAATGTTGAGCCCATTTATTTATTAAACTGTACTAAATATCATCCAAGTGACAAGCAAGATAAAAAGATGAATAAGAACTTGTTCCTGCCCTCCATATGCTCAGAGTCTAGTAGGTCAGAGAGGAGCACAAATCCCCAAGGTTTTAGCCTTAGAGACCTCTTAGGCAGCAGGCTGCTGTGTAGTTCAGGGAATAACACACTCAGGTTATTCTGAAGGTGGGCCCCTTTGTCTAACCAGCCCTACCTGTACTTCACTAGTAAAATGATGACTGGCCGTCAATAGAGGCTACCATACACCACTTGACAGAAATGGCTTAGCATCCCAGAGCCTGAATTTTTGAGGCTTAAATCAAGAGAAGGAGCCAGATGTGGTAGCTCACATCTGTAATCCTAGTGCTTTGGGAGTCAGAGGTGAGAAGAGGCCAGGAGTTTGAGACCAACTTGGGCAATATAACAAGACCTTATCTCTACAAAAAAAATTAAAAATTAGCAGGACATGTAATACCAACTATTCAGAAGGCTAAGTTGGAAGGATTGCTTAAGCCTAGGAGTTTGAGACTATAATAAACTATGATTGTACCATTGCACTCCAGCCTGGATGACAGAGTGAGATCCCATCTCTAAAAAATTCAAAACCAATACAAAACCAGGAGAAGAGTTCTAAGAAGGGTAGGAAATGGCCACCCATCAACCCGTGCTAATCCAGGGCAAACACCTAGACATATGCCTAGGTGAGGCTCCTGGTTATTTGGAGAGCAAGCAAGAGGTTAAGAAAAGCCAGTTTCTTAAATAGGGAGTAAAGAGGCCTACTATGAGCTGAAATGGAGAAAACTCTGGTTTTGCTTTGCCATTTCTGAGTGACCTGGGTTATACCACTTAGCTGGTCTAAAACTCAGTTTACTCATGTGTAGAAATGAGTGGGGTTGGACTGATTGATTTGATCTATAATGTACCATTCAGCCCTCATAATCTATGAACCACAGAACAGCAAATTCTAATTAGTCCCTCTTGATCCTCCCTCACCCACCCCAGAAAAGCACAGAAAAGAAGGTGACTTCATTGACACTGAACAGATGTTGAAGAATCCACCGGGATCCCATGACCTCTGTAGCTACTATGGTTCTCCTGCCCAGTTGCAGCTAAAATCTGTTGCTTGCAGGATTTGTACTCAGCTTACTGAGCCTGATGCTGTGGTTGCTGTCTATTACTTCCTCTCATTAAGACAAACCCCCATCTTATTTTGTTTTGTTTTCCCTGCATGTTTTGAGTTTGCTGCTTCTCAGCTCTTGTTATTAGAACAGACATAATTAATAACTTCTGGCACATGAAGCAGCCAGATTGGACAATCTGCCTTTTGCTTTCTCGAACCGTCTTCTGAGCAATCTGAAAGCCTGAATTTATAGCCTGGACTCAATACAATGGATTGTTTTATAATCCCCAGAAAGAATAAAAAACTTACCACATTGCCAGTTTGAAAAAAATAAAATCCTCTTTGTAGTTCCTAGAGGAAGTCTTATCCCACCTCTTCAGTTAAGAACTGAAAGCAACATGTGGTCTCATCTTTTATTAAACCTCTGTTGAAGAGATGGTTCTGTGACTTTCTTTGGTCACCATTCTAGAATTTTTAATTCTGGATCATTAGGAGTTATTTTCTAAAGTTGAATTCATGCAACTTCTGTGGTAGCCTACACCCATTTTCTTAGCAGACTTAAAAACAAGGACTTGGCCGGGCTCAATGGGTCAGCCTATAATCCCAGCACTTTGGGAGGCCGAGGCGAGTGGATTGCCTGAGCCCTGGGTTCAAGACCAGCCCAGGTAACTTGGTGAGATCTCATTCTTACAATAAGTCAAAAATTAGCTGGGCTTGGTAGTGAACGCCTATAGTTCCGGCTACTTGGAAGGCTGAGGTGGAAGGATCACCGGAGCCTAGCAGGTCAATGCTGGGGTGGCAGTGAGTATGCCACTGCACTCTAGCCTGGACAATGGAGTGAGACTCCAACTCAAAAAAACAAAACAAAACAAAGCAAGGACTTACCACTCTTTGTTTAATTTTCTTGAGATTGGATAAGATTAAGGATCTTATTAGCATATTTTATTTTTACCCTGAGCAATCACAGTACCACCTCAGGACCCCCACACTCAAACATCAAACATCTCTTCCTGTCATTTGTACTCTTACTAATTTACCCATTTTTAAAAAATTAACAAAACCAAGTGATCACTTAATAATGTTTATTGTGCCAATCCATTTTGCTTGGTGCCGTAGGGAACATAAATTTGAATAAAATAAGATTTCTGCTCAAGTGACTTGCAAGGTATAAACAGAGGTAAATTGGTAACTATCATACAAGGTTGAGTTACGCTAAGAGTTATGACAGTAGTGTAAGCTAAGGATTCCAGAACTTATCTGTACATTGAATTTCCTAGGGTGATTAAGAAAATGTTGATTGCTGTATTCCATTTCCAGAGATTCTGATTGAATTGGTTTGAGATGTGTCCCAGGCTTTGGAAGTTTTAAAAATCTCCAGGTGATTCTAATCTGCAAACCACATTGGGGACCACTGATATAATAAAAGGACCTAGGAGACACAAAAAAGAAAAAAGGAAATTTTAATAGAGACATCAAAAAGGTTTTCATGGAAGATTTCAGTATAAAATTCTAGTGGAGATTCAGTTTAATAGTGAAAAATAAGTTGCTAGCTTTGAGGTTATACAGACTGGAATTTGAACCTCAGCTCTGTGTGTCTGTGTCTTCTTGGATGTTACCAGCCCTGTCTGAGGAGCAGCCACAGGCAAGGGCATTCAGCATCTGGAAGAGAGTAAGGCACATGAAGGAAGCAGTGGGAGGCAAAGGGAGGTAGGGGTACGGGGAACGTAGTTTTTCCTGCTGAGAGATGGTAGAGATTTGCAAGATGGCAAACTCAGAGGAGACAGAAAAGAAGTGATGGGCCAGTCATGGGAGGCTGAGGAAGGATGATAGACTGAGCCCAGGAGGCGGAAGCTATGAGAAGCTGTGATTGTGCCACTGCTCGCCCTCCAGCCTGGGTGACAGAGTAAGACCCAGATGCAATCAATCAGTAAGAAGTGGTGCACTAGTTTACACTCTCACCAACAATAGTGGACCTTGAACATCTATCATAATACTATAAGAAAAGGACTGACAGTGGTGGGAAACTATGGGGGGAGGGTAGGGAGGGGAAGGGAGGTGGAACTAACGGTAGTGAATATCTTTCTGGGGACGGGGAGACACCCCCTATCAACAAGGGTGCCTGAATGATACATAATTGTAAACCTAACCCTTAATTGTACCCCACAATTTAAAATTAAAAATTAAAAAAAAAAAAGAAGTGGTGGATGAGGTAGATCTTGTAAAGGAAATACTGCTCCTAATAACCAGAAAAATCTCTCCTCTCCACCCAACTCTCTCACCCAACTAAAAGCCAGTTCAGACTGAGTCACCACTATGATCTAGAATGCAAATCAAGAAGCCATGGCTAAAGAGCCAGACCAGAGTCACCTTCTGACCAACGGACTCTCACAGCTGAGTATAGGAGCCTTTTCATCAGTTGCTTCCTACTCTCTCCATTACTCAGGCCTAGACAGTCCCAATGTGAACAGGGGAAGTTGTGAAGAAATTGCCTATCAAGTATATAATGAAAGGTCAACCGAATTAAAAATTGAATATAAAGAAGAGAAGGCTGAGAATAAAATACCAGATCTGCTCAAGTCAGCACTGATTGCTTTTAATGTTTCCATTGTAATGTTTGTTTAAGTAAGAAGTGGCTATTTTACTGATATTGGTTCCTTAAGTGCTGCTAGGAAGCCCATGACAGAACTGAGAGAAATGAACCTACATTTCCAAATGAATAACTAGTTTTGTTTGAGGATAGTGAAGAGTTTCAATGAGAATGTCACATGAATTGCAAATGCTTGGAGAAGTAAGCCCTAGACATTTTGCAGAATAGCATCAAGTTATAAAATACAGGCTAGCCGGGCTCAGTGGCTCAGCCTGTAATCCCGCGCCTTTGGGAGGCTGAGGTGAGTGGATTGCCTGAGCCCGCGGGTTCGTGACCCGCCTGGGCAGAGA